>NC_134589.1:14085000-14290000 GCF_037038515.1 Microtus pennsylvanicus | reverse complement strand
TGGATTCATGGCAGTTAAGTGAAGGGTGATGAAGGCTTGAATTAAGTTGGCAGTTTTGGAAAGCAGTAGTAGATTTAAGAAGTATTTTGGAGATGGAGAGAGGTGGTGACTGGGAGGTGTGGGGAGGATATGCAGGTACAGGGATCCTAAGTATAAATCAGGTGAGGTTATGGTTATGGTTGGGGGCCTGAGGTAAACATGGGGATAGATTCCTAGTGGTGTAGCACGAATTATAAAAACTAGAGACAGATAATTGGGGTTCAGCCTGAAGATCAGAAAAGCAAAGCAGCTAACTACTAGAGAGACTTTACTTCTTCCAAATCTTCAGACCGAAGGGGTGAGATCCTGTCTCCAAGAATTCTCACACCCCACACTCCAGTGAGCTCTTGTCTCTTCCCCCTTATATTCTTCTCTCTGCCCAGCCACTCCTGCCTCCACCTCCCTAGTGCTGGGAGCACCTTTGTGTGAGCTCTGTTTCTCTTTTAGACAGGTTCAATCTTGTGTAGCCCAGGTGGCCTTGAACTCAGAGACCTGTCTGCCTCTGTCTCCTGGGTTAAAGGTGTGAGCCACGACTCCCTGGCTGTGTGGCTGACTAGTGTGACTGCTTTGCACTCTGATCTTCACACAAGCTTTATTTATTAAAACACAAATAATATACCTCTATACAGTGGAGCACTTGCTTCTTGTCTCATCCTGGAAACACAGAAGGTCTCCCTGGGATCTGTGCTTGGAGATCTGGCAGTGTAGAGAACGATGAGTTGTTTTTGTTTTTGTTTTTTTGAGACAGGGTTTCTCTCTATAACAGCTCTGGCTGTCTTGGAACTCACTTTGTAGACCAGGCTGGCCTCACACTCAGAGATCTGCCTGCCTCTGCCTCCCTAGTGTTAGAATTAAAGGCATGTGTTACTACTACCCGGGTGAGAATGATGAGTTATTAATTTTAGGCATTTCTATTATGGAAACTTGTGGATGCAGAAATGTGGGAAGAGGAGTGTTTGGCTGCTCAGCTCTTCCCCTTCAGTGTTGTCTCTCATCTCTTTTCTTACCGTCACCTGCAGTGAACCACATGTGCGAAGTGATCCCATGACACTGATTTTGTGTGCGGAAGGAAAGTGGCCTGGTTTGCTTTATGCTCTTCCAGAAGATTTTTTTTTTTTTTTTTTTTTTTTAGTTTTTTGATATAAGGCTTCTCTGTGTAGCTCTGGCTGTCCTGGAACTCGCTTTATAGACTAGGGTAGCTTCAAACTCACAGAGATCTGCCTGCCTCTGCCTCTGGCTTGATTTCTTCTTCCTCCTCTTCTTCTTCCTCCTCCTCCTTCTCCTCCTCCTTCTTCTTGTAGCATGAACAACGTAGATGAAAAAAACTCACAGAAATTCAATGGCTTCTGCCTCCCGCGTGCTGGGATTAACAGCATGTGCCACCACTGCCCTGCTCAATTTAAAACATTTCTTGACACTGGGCGGTAGTGGTGCATGCCTTTAATCCCAGCACCACGAGGCAGAAGCAGTCAGATCTTTGAGTTTGAGGCTAGCCTGTTCTATAGAATGAGTTCCTTGACAGCCAGGTCTACACATAGGAACCCTGTCTTGAAAAACCAAAAAAAAAAAAAAAAAAAGTATTTACTCTGTGACTAACTGTGAAACTATAGCTTCCATGACGAGGTTGATTCTGTTCCTTCTCTTAAGTTTTCCTTTATTTTATTTTGGATGGGGAGGTTGCAAGGACAAGGGACAGAGAATGAATGAGATGGAGATGCACGATGTAAAAGACACAAAGAACAAATAAAGAGAAAAAACCCATTTTCTACAGTTCTGATATGGCAGTTCAAGCTAAGGCAGGAGGATTGCTGTGAGTTTCTACTAGCCTGGGCTACATAATGAGTTCTTGGCTAGCCTGAGCTATGGCTTATGAGAGCTTGTTTTAAATAAACAAACAAACACAAAACTAAAACATTTTCCTTTGCTAAGCATTTGGAGTTTAGAAGCATTACCGCATTATGAAAGAAGGAATTCTCAATGGAATATGGTTGATAAACTTGAATTTTTCTAGTTTTCTCTCAGAAGCTTAGTTTCCTAATGCTTTTATATTTAGCAGTTAAAACTATTGTTTTTTATAATTATTATTGTGTGTGTTTGAGCATGTGTGCATGGATACGTCAGTGGACAGTTTGCTGAGAACTTAGGGGAATCAGTGCTCCTTCCACTACGTGGATCCAGGAATAGAACTCAGGTCCTCAGGTTTGGCAGCAAGTGTCTTTATCCACCGAGCTAGCTCACTGGCTCTTAAAGTTTATTCCCTCCTTCCCTCCCTTCCTCCCTCCCTTCCTCCCTTCCTCCCTCCCTGTGTATGTGTGTGTGTACTCAGTGGCCTTACATTTTAGAGAAAAATGCAAGGCTGCTGTATTGTAAGTACAGTACAATAAATAAAATTTTGCTCTTCAGGATGTTTTACCTCTGTGTCCATAGAACCATAACAGACTCCAGTCTGGACAAAACAGATGATATAGAAGCTAATACTGTGTTCCTTGTCTGGCCGGCATTCTAGTGACAATTGAATTTATACACGATAGTTCTTAGAATCCTGGTATTTTAGTTATTCTAGGTCATTTCTTTGGACAGTTCATCTGAAGTACTTACTGAATACTTTTAGTGAATGTTGTGGTTGTCCTGGGAATAAAAATGGCAGCAAATGTGATGCCTGTTTATATAAGATGGTAGTATTGGGCAGATAAACATTGTACATGATATATAATCCAAGGTAAAATGTCGGAGGCCCAGTAGTTCTGTAGCAAGGAAGGCTGGTTTGAGGAGGTCATTGAAAGCAGCACAGGATATAGGTCGGACAGAGGTTGAGAAGAGTACTGTGGGCAGGCTAACAGTGTCGTCGGGATCTGACTGCCCTTGGCGTTTGTGTGTGTGGTGCTGAGAAAGTTGGCTGGTGGCCAGAGTGAGTGACCCAGTGCTAGGTCATGAGTTTGGGCATTAGTAGGTGAGCGTCTTGGAATCATGTGCCCTCTGAGGGGTGGTGATGATTCTTTTTTTCCCCAGAGGAAGCATGACAGTTGTACCATGTAGTGAATTCCAGGCTATGCTAGCCCAGATCCATCTGTGTCTTGGCAGACCTCATGCTTTCTGCCATGGTCATGTGGGTCAGTCCGAATTTCTTTCTGTGATCATTGGAAATCACACAGACAAAATAATGCATTACACAAATTATAGGCACCTGTTAGCTTAAATGTGAATTTCAAGCCAGGCAGTGGTGCCTTTAATCCCAGCACTTGGGAGGTGGATCTCTATGAGTTCAAGGCCAGCCTGGTCTTATAGAGTGAGTTCAGGCTTCAAAGCCACAGAGAAATCCTGTTTCAAAAAAGAAAAAGAAAATGTGGATTTCAGCTTTTTTTCTGGTAGTTCTTCAAAATATCTATATTCTTTGTTTTGTAAAGAAACCTAAAAATATTTAATGTGGTTAAATCTATTAATTTAAAAATTTAAAATATGGCTAGAGTCCAGTTACTAATATTTTTTTACATTTATTATGTGTGTATGTATATATGTGTGAGTGTGCATGCATGTATACACGTATGTGAGCAAGTACATGCCCCAACATCCACATGGAGGTGAGAGGACAACTTGGCAGGAGTTAGTTCTCTCTTTCCATCCACCATGTGGGTCCTGGAGATTGAACTCAGGTCATCAAATTTGGCAGCAAAGTACCTTTACCTGCTGAGCTGCCTTATCAGCCCTGCTGGAGACAGGATTTCATGTAACCAGGCTGGCTTTGAATTCTGAGAATACCTGAGAATTTCTTTGAATTTCTCATCCTCCTGCCTCCACCTCCTAAGTGCTGGAATTGTAGGTGTGTGTCATCATAATCAGTGTTTTGTTTTGTTTGTTTTTCTCAGACAGGGTCTCTCTGTGTAACAGTCCTGGCTGACAAGAGAAATTAATGTAAAGAATTAATGCAACTGGTTGGATTTGTATCTGTGTGCATGTGTGCATGCGTGGTGTGCGCACACACGGGTGAAGGACAGAGGTGCTGGTATAAGTCCTCCTCAATTGATCTCTATTTTTTTTTTTTTGAGACAAAGTCTCTCACAGCCCTGGAGCTCACTGGTGAGGCTGGCAAGCAAGTCCCAGGATCTTCCTAGCTCTACCTTCCCAGTGCTGGAATTATAAATGTGCACAACTTTTACGTGGTTGCTGGGAATTGAACTCGGGTCCTCATGCTTGTGTTTCAAATATTTTACTCACTGAGCATTCTCCTCTGCCCCATTTTGTATTGTTTTTGGAGACTGGTTCTGGAGTTGTGGCATCTTCTTGCTTCAGCCTTCTGAGTGCTGTATGCTGCCACACCTAGTGCTATTTTCTAAATAAAATTAGGGTGGGCATGGTGGCACATGGCTTTAATCTTGCCGGCAGGTTTCTGTGAGTTTGAGGCCAATCTGGTGTAAGGAGCAGCAAGTTCTAGGGCTTCAGAAACAAACAGTAGATTTCATGACTAGGTTTGAAGGTGGATTACTAATTTGTTTCTGTCACAGACAGAGGTGCATGTAGGAGAGCCATGCTTCCATGTTGTCCGATACTGACAAGGCTTTGCCACACTGTGGCACACCACTGATTTTATTTTTTTTCCGGTATTTACTTTGGACCCA
This sequence comes from Microtus pennsylvanicus, assembly GCF_037038515.1. Taxonomy (NCBI): domain Eukaryota; kingdom Metazoa; phylum Chordata; class Mammalia; order Rodentia; family Cricetidae; genus Microtus; species Microtus pennsylvanicus. The sequence continues at coordinate 14,285,348 of NC_134589.1, read as the reverse complement.
GACCAGCCATCTAGCTATGATGGCATTCTTCAAAAGGGTCCTACGTTTTGTGCCAGATGACTTTCAATGGTTGGTTATTTGGAAATGCTCCTTTTGAGGCTGCATCCTTGCTTTTCAACCCAAAGAAGAGTAAGGGAAATGCGAACATTTTCTATTTATTAATAACCCACTTTTTCCCATTTTCTAAAAGCATGTCAATCATGACACTAAGACTTATCCTTATTTTATTATTTCTATTTTATTGGTATTATTAATATTTTGTTTAAATTTAATTCTTTATTTTGTCTTCTGAGATAGGGTGTGTGTGTGTGTGTATATGGCCCTGTCTGTCCTGGAGCTCTCTATGTATACCAGGCTGATCTGGAACTCAAAAAATCTGTCTCAGTCTCCCCAGAGCTGGAATTACATGTGCTCCACTACTGCCTGGTAAAATTGACTCTCTTTTGGCGAATAGTTTCATTATTTTAATGTATATATAGTTTCTCCAGACATCAGTATACAGTCAGAATTAAGAACAATATCGAGCATGGAGAAATGGCTCACTGGTTAAGAGCACTTGGTGCTCTTGCAGAGGACATGGGTTCAATTCCCATTACCTACATCAGGCACCACTCAACCACCTATAACTCCAGCTCCCACAAGATCTGATGCCTCCGGCCTCCTGGGCACCTGCATTCATGTGGTCATTTGAACACACTAAAAACAAAACAAAACAAAAAGCCTTTATTTAAAAAAAAAGAAACATAGTGACATCCTCCAGGCTCATTCATTTTGTCCTATGTAAATGTAAACATTTATAAATATAAACATTTATAGTTTCCCCTGGCTTGTCATTGTGACCATACAGTATGCAAGCTTTATGACTGCTTACTGTTTTTTTTTTATTATTAATACATTTATCTATTTATTGGGTGTGTGTGTGTGTGTATACTCTAGTGTGCATGTGGGCGTGTGTATGCCTGTCGAAATGTGGAGGTTAGAGTATAACTTTTGGGTTATATGCTTCCACCATGTGGACTCTGGGGATCTGAGGTCTTCCGGTTGAATGGCAGGTACCTTAAACCATGAGCCATTGGTTTCACCCCCACTCTTGTAGGCTGTTCTTTTCCCTGACGAGTAGTTTCACACTGGGAGTGCTGCAGTTTGTTCACTCAGTCAGTGCTGAAGGATGTTTGCATTTCTTTTTAGCAAATATGAATAGAGCGTCTGGAAATGTTTTTATATCGGTTTCTGAGTAAATAATGATTCTCATTGTCTTGGGGTATCCAGATACAACAAGGGGTGTTGTTGAGACATGTATGTCAGTGTGTGAGTATGTGCATGTGTAACACGTGTGGAGGCCAGAAGAAGGTGACAGGAGCTGTCACTCTCTGCCTGTCCTTTAAAGGCAAAATCTGTCCTAAATCTGGGGTTCGTGTTTTCCTGGCTGGGCTGGCAGCTACAAGCTCCAGAGATCCTCCTATCTGAGCTTTCTGTGGAGCCGAGATTATATGTATGGGCCAGAAACCAGGTTTGATATGTATGTACACAGGGAACCTGACTTGGGTCCTTTGGAAGAGCTGCAAGTGCTCTTAACTGTCAAGGTGTCTGTCTATCTCCCCTTCCAACCTTTAAACTTGTCTATTCTAGTAAATGTGTTTGATAATTTAATCATAGCTTTACTTTTCATTTCTGTGATGGATGTTGAGTATCTTCTTATTGTATTAGTATTATTATTTTGGTCTTTTTGTGACAAGGTTTCTCTCTTATGTAGCAATGGTTGCCTTGAACTCACTGAAGTGATTTCTATTTTACATAAGCAGAAAAATTTTCAAATTTAGGGAAATTGACACTACCAGGTATCATGTTAAGCACTTAACAGAGTGACCCTAGGAGGGAGGTGCTAGGTTTGATTATCTGTTCATTTCCAGGTAAGCAATTGAGGGTCTCAGGTAAGTCACTTGCTCCCGGCCACCTGGCTGGTGAGTGGCAGGGTAGTGAGCTCCAATGTGGGGCCTGTGACTCGGTCTGTGTTTGCATCACCAAGTTATGCTCTTTTCTGAGGACAGATTTCAGCTTGAGCAATATTGGTTTTGCCTTTATTGCTACTTCTGTGTATAGTATTTGTATAGGGATGGGCTGGGAGCCTTGGTGGACGATTCGCTAATTGGGATCTGCGATTTATCTGTTTTTTTCCCTGTGGTTCTGGGGTTTATTCTAGGACTTTATTAATGGTATGGCAAACACCTACCACTGAGGTTAAGTCCAGCCCTCTTATAACTTAAAACTTTTATTTAAATTCATGCACAGACACAGAAAAATAAATAAATCTAGAAAACAAGTAAGGACTGGAGAGATGGCTCTTGAGTTGTAAGCCAGACTCTGTCTCAGAAACCCAGAAACTGGGGCTGAGAAATGTATAGGTAGTTAAGAGCATTTTTCTGCTCTTACAGAAGACCTGAGTCTTTAAGTCACACCCATTCTTTTCTCATGTTTAGGATTTTTGTCCCTGAGTCATGGAAGACAGAAGAGCCGAAAAGTCATGTGAAGAAGCGTGTGAGTCACTGAAGAGGCAGGACTATGACATGGCCCTCCAGCACTGCACAGAGGCCCTGCTTTCTCTTGGCCAGTACTCCATGGCAGACTTGGCAGGGCCATGTCCCTTGGAGATAGAGCGCATCAAAATCGAGAGTCTTCTCTACAGAATTGCCTCATTCTTGCAACTGGTGAGTGCTGTTGGTATACTATGGAGAGCTGTTATGTACCGGTGCAGACCACATGTTGGCCACTCCTGTACACACAGCTGATTTGGGGCTGAACAGATAAAAGAGTACCTGGTGACTGCTAGATATTCCCAATGGCAAACAACTGTTTTTAAAATTGTGTTATGGCGCTCACTCATTTAACACATGTTTATTGAGTACATGCTATCTGATAGAGAGAGCCCTTCATTCTCTTAGTGTCTAGTAGAGGCCTAGATAGAACATTGGCCATTGTAGACAGCTCCACACTAGGGACAGCGTGCTGAAAGGAGCAGTGCTCGGGAGCCAGGGAGCAGCAGTGCTGGAGGTGGGGTTACCCAGGATGGTCGAGGTGATGGGTGAGCCATGTGGAAATCTGGAGGAAAGGGACCCTGAGGCAGAATCCCAGCTGAATTGAGTACTAGTTGGCAAGTGTGACTGGGGTAGGATGCATGAAAGTGAGGAGGAAAAGGCTAGGGCCAGTGGAGTCTTGTGGGGCTTTCTGAGCCTCTCAAAGTGAGCTGGGGAGCTGCAGCTGCAGTTGGAGCGGAGCAGTGATGGGATTTGGTTCAGCAGGAACGAGGCTGTGTTCAGAAGAGATTAGGAGAGTGGTAGGGGTGGTGGCACACCTTCAGTCTCAGCCCTAGGCAGAAGCAGGAGACCACCTGCTCTACAGAGGGAGTTCCAGGACAGCTAGGCTGTGTAGAGAGACCATGTCTCAAAAATAGAAAAGACAATAGACTCAATGTTAGTTTGTATAGACAACGATGCAGCCTGTGCTGTGTAGAAGCGCAAAGCAGGAGCAGATACTCTGGCACTCTGAGTGCAGGGAATTCGGGAGCTCTTTCATGTCATTTACCCTGACTTTTTTTGACTGAGCCCTTAGAAAAATGGGGTTTCCTTCAGCTGGGACGACAAGGTCATATGTAGGGAGCAGGTTTATGAGCTTAGTTTTGGGCCTTGCGAGTTTGAGGTGTCACAAGAGTGGATTAAAGAGATTATGGGGTACCATGTTAGATTGCATCCAGGGTTTGGTGCAGGTCACCAGGGAAGGGACTAAGGACCTGGGATGATGGGTGTCAAGAGGGTGTGGAGAAGGAACACACAGAGCATCTGAGGAATAGCTGGGAGTAGAAAGGAAAGGTGAGAGTCATAGTCTGTGCAGCTAGGTAGAGAAAATGTGATATCAGTGTGTCTAATAAATGGCACAAGTCAGTGAACTGTGGCTTGTCTGGATGTAGTGGAGATCACTGGTGGCCGTTATGTGAGTAGGTTCCTTAGATCAGCCTGACTTAAAAAGAACCTGGGAGAATTGGGGAGAAATTCTTCCTATGTTTTTATTCCTTCGGACAGTCCCACTGTGTAGCCTGGGCTGGCCCGAGCTTCCCTGTGTGGAGCAGGCTGGCCTCCAACTTGTGATCCTTCTGCTTCTTCTGCCTCTTGGATGAGGGTTTATAAGTGTGCAGAGCCTACTCTGTGAGAAGTTCTACCACAAGGAGGCACCAAAGATAAAAAGGAGCCAGTGGAAGAAGCAAAACCATAAGCGGGGGCTCCCCCAAAGACAGGGTTTGTCTGTGTAGCCTTACACACCTTGGGACTTGCTCTGTAGACCCTGCTGGCCTCTGCCTTGTGAGTGCTGGGACTAAAGGTGTGCACCACCATCCCTGACTCAGTCAGAATGTTTTTTAAGTTGGGAAAAATAACAGCATGTTTGTTTAGGAAAGAATCAGTGGAAAGGAAACTGTCAAAAGGTGTGGGAGCATAGAAGTTTGGGGGGTGGTGTCTTCAAGGTCGGCTTTAGAATAGGATAGTGTCTCTGGGAACAGGTGTAAGGAGGGTGCTGGGAAGGAGGATGACATGGCTGTGGCAATGGGAACTCTAGTCAGGCCATTGGCGAAGGAGGAGGTGGGGCAGGAGGAGGTTGTGGTTGGGCTAAGGTGCTGAACTGAGCCAGCTGTCAGAGTGGTTGGAGGGGAGTACAGTGGGTGCTTGGTTCTTGTGTGGAGGAGGTAACCCCGGGAGATCTTGGGAGTGCGCTCTCCCTGTACATGGTAGACTGATAGTATTCGTGACTCCTCAAAGACAGCTGAGCTCTGTGCTGACGGTTTTAATCATAGCCTTTCAAGTATGCCATTTTACCTTGTATCTTTCCTTTTCTTTTTATAGAAAAACTACGGGCAAGCTGATGAAGATTGTAGGCATGGTATGTATAAAAGACTGGCCCTTTTCTGATCTGATGATTTTTAAAATTATTTAATTGAAATTTTTAAAAATTTTGCCAATTTCAAAAGCAATTATAATGTTAACAATCCTATCTTACTGTGGTGCCTAGTGACAGATTGGGTTGATGTCTTTCCTGCTGTGACAGGCATACCAGGTGAGCATGTGGGCGTGAGTGTTGGCATTCTTGTCCGCATGTGCCCCTTCACCCTCCCTCCCTCAAGGAGCATTGACAGTGAGCCTTTTAAAAGTCTGGATAAATAGGTATAGTCTAAAAATGCCATGCTTAAGAAGTGCAGCACATGCTGATTAAATTGCCAAGCTTTGAATGTTGAAAATATCTGTCTTTTTTTTTAAACAAGTCAGAGTGTTCTTAGGAGTTGGCTGGAGTGCTCTGAAATGCTCCTTCCTGTTTTCTTGTGGCCGGAAGTTGAGACCAGTAAGATCCACATTCTCTGACTGTTCATGTTGTAGAAATCCCTTTCTTGGCCCTTGCTGCATCTCAGTAGAAAGAGCCTGTGGGTGGAGGGTCAGGGTGCCTTCCCACGCCCTCTTGCTGGGCTATTTTGCACAGCTCAGTGGCCTGGATAATATAAATTATGTTTCATTTTTCCATAACTGGGGCTTGAGGCTGAGTTGTTTGACATGTTAATTTTTATTTTCTGCTTCCTCACTCCTTTGTGTCAAAATGTTAAAAAAGAATTAAGTATTTTTATTTTACATGTTACCAAACCATGCTACATACTCTTGTTGTACATGGACCATACTTTAGACATTACTCATTAATGACCAGTGACCTTTCTGTGAACCTGCAATGGAACTGTAGTGGCATAGGATTTAAATTAGAATTAGATATATCCTTGTCATCTTTAAACAGCTCAAAAGACAGAATGCAGATATAATGGTAGATTATGTAGAGGAATGTGATGGGCTCCTTTTCCTCTCCTGGAGAAGTGGATAATTTAGAGGAATGTGACGGGCTCCTTTTCCTCTCCTGGAGAAGTGGTGGCCTGGTGAACTTACCTTTTACTACACTGAGAAACACAGATGCTTATCATACATAAATTGTTTATTTTTTTCCTTTAACAAATAATTTCAAAGGGGGCCTTATGAAATGGCTTAGTGGGTAAGAGAACGCTTGTTGGTTTTTGCAGAAGATCCAGGTTTGACTCCCAGCACCCACACGGTGGCTCACTAACTTCTTTAGCTCTTGTCCTAGGGGATCCAACACTTCTCTGACTTCTGTGGCCACCAGGCACAAATATGGTGCACATATGTACATGTAGGCAAAATACTCAATATACATAAAATAAAATTAGAAAATCCTAAAAGCAAACAAGAAAGAATTTGAACATACTTGTCATAAAGTTGCTTTTCTGCCACCATAGCATGACAGGTGTCCCTTGTGTGGATGACACAGTCAAGTTATTTCCCGAACTGATGAGGCTCCAGCAGGTTCTGGTTCATTCTTTGTCAGTATAATCCACCTGATAATAGACATTCTTGCTAACTGTTGCCTTTCTTTCATGCCGTGAGAGTTGGCTTCCTGGGTTAAGGATTATGGGAACTTGTGATTTTGTTTTTCAGTTTTAATTTATTTTTATGTGCATTGACATTTTGTCTGTGTAAGGGTGTCTGGTCTCCTGGAACTGGAGTTACAGACAGTTGTGAACTGCCATGTAGGTGCAAGAAACTGAAAGCAGATCTTCTGGAAGAGCAGCCATTGCTCTTAACCACTGAGCCTTCTCCTCAACCCTGAACTTGTGATTTTTATAGACACCGTCAGCTTATAGTTTGAAATGTACTTACCCTCTGCAATATGTGCAAATGTTTCCTATATTTTCACCATGCCAAAACCCAGCAGTTTTAAAACTTTCCCCACCCATCTCATGTGTAAGAAATAGTTCCATAGGGGCTGGAGAGATGGTTCAGTGGTTAAGAGCACTGACTGCTCTTCCAGAGGACCCGGGTTCAATTCCCAGCACCTACATGGCAGCTCACAAACTGTCTGAAGATCAGTTCCAGGGGATCTGACACTTCACACCAATGCACATAAAATAAAGTTAAATAAACCATAAAAATATATAAAAAAAAGAAATAGTTCCATATATTTAGTTTTATTTTTCCTGAGTTCTTGGGAAGTTAAAATACAGTCTTCCCATTTGAGAAATGTACAAAGACCCCAGAAGATTACATGACTTGTGGGAAGTCATGGAAAAGTAAACATTGGGGAGGGGAAATTTTCATTTTTCTGTTAAAAGAGATGAATTCAATAGCCAGGCATAGTGGTGCACACCTTTAGTCCCAGCATTCAGGAGGCAGAGATAGGCCTCTGAGTTTCAGGCTAGCCAGAGCTACATAGTGAGACCTTTTCTCCAAACAAACAGGCAAACAAAGCCCAGATTAAAAACTTTTGTTAATTAATAAACGTTTAGCCGTTGGGAAGATGAAGTTGGCATGACACATGATGTGTGTGTGCTTTGGTGTCAGTAGCCAAATAGAGTGCAGGTTGAGATTCATTCTGACGTTTGATCCTCTGATTTCATTTTTGGGATCCTGTCCCAAGTAAATATTACAACAAAGGAGAAAATTGTCCACACTGTTGTGGACTGTGATGCTGTGTGTAAAGTGAGAAGAGGTTGGCTTTCAGGGAGGTAGGGCTTCATTAATTATAGTCTCTGTGTTCTCTACTCTTTTTAGGTGACATGAAACAGCTCTGAAGTGGCCCTTTTGTTTTGTTTTTTTCCTCTGAGACAGGGTTTCTCAGTGTAGCCTTGGCTGTCCTGGAATTCCCTTTGCAGACCAGGCTAGCCTTGACCTCAGAGATCTGCCTGCCTTTGCCTCCTGAGGGCTAGAATTAAAGGCGTGCTGTAGATGAGGCGAGCAGGCCTGCTTTTCATCCTGCCTGGCTCCCACATGGCTAGCTTTACACCCGAAATAACAACACACAAATTGTATTCTTTTAAACACTGCTTGGCCCATTAGCTCTAGCCTCTTACTGGCTAACTCTCACATCTTGATTAACCCATTTCTATTAATTTGTGTAGCACCACGAGGTGGTGGCTTACGGGGGCGGGGGGGGGGTAGATATGATTCAGCATGTCTGATCTGGTGGCTGGCTCCATTGTTTCTGCCTCACTTCCCTTCTTCCCAGTATTCTGTTCTGTTTGCTTCGCCTACCTAATTTTCTGTCCTATCAAAAGGCCAAGGCAGTTTCTTTATTAACCAATGAAAGTAACACATAGACAGATGACCCTCCTCCATCAGCGTGCGCATTGGAAGGGGTCTTTTTTTATGTGCATAAGTAGTCTTTTTGTGTGAGCATGTGCATGGAGACAAGAGGTTGACGTTCAATGTCTTCTCTGTTTTTCTCCAGCTTTTCTTCTTTTGGGGATGTGGTATTTTTATTAAACCTGGAACTCATTGATTGGCAAGGCTGGTGGCCAACAGGTCCCCCAAATCTAGCTGCCTGCACTTCCCTGTCTCCCTAGCATTGGGGTTACAGATGTGCATTGCTGTGTCCAGCTTTTACATGTGTGTTGGGGATCGAAACTCAGGTCCTCATGCTTGTGTAGCAAACACCTTACTAGCCCCTATTTATAAAATTTGTATAAAAACACCTTTACAAAGTTGATAATTTTATAGATATTAGAAAATATTGGCTAAGATTACTCATGTACTGTGGAATTCTGGTTTTTTTTTTTCCCCCTGAGATAAGGTTTTTCTGTAGTTTTGGAGCCTGTCCTGGAACTAGCTCTTGTAGACCAGGCTGGCCTTGACCTCACAAAGATCCGCTTGCCTCTGCCTCCTGAGTGCTGACTGTGGAATTCTGACTATATATATCCGATTCTCAGTAATGTTGTTGTGTAAGATAAGTAAGTATGGCTAGATAGTCAGGTAACTAACAAGCAGGAGGAATTTCTTGCTGGGTTCCTGTTAATCTGTCACCCTGCATAGTTATACTGAGATGCTCTGAGGCTAGGCCTGGAGAGCTCCATCGGAAGTGCCTTTTATCAATGCCTTTCTGTTTGCCTTTTACATAGTGTAATGCTCATTCTTCTATTGGTAGACCAGTTTGCATTTTGATTTTGGTAATTTGTGTGTATGTGTGTGTGTCATTTTAAAAATGAACAATTAGCCAAAGTACTTTGAATTTGATACATTACATTGTATTGATTACCATTGCCAATAGTTACTGCAACCAACATGTGACAGTGACTATTAATTTAATTCCTACTTTCTTGAAACATCACAGAATATCACTGAATCCAAATCTAAAAGCATCTATTTATCTACCCATCTATATCGATCTGTCTGTTTGACTGTCTGACTATCTATCTATCTATCTATCTATCTATCTATCTATCTATCTATCTATTTTTGTGACATCCTCTGTCTGGCCTAGAATTCCCTATGTAGACCAGACTGGCCTGGAACTCACAGAGATGCAAGTGCTGGAATTAAGTGTGAACCACCACCATGTCTAGCCCTTCTTAAATAATTCAAGTGTGAGTGTGTGTGTGTATGTGTTTATCTAACAGCTCATTATAGTTACATATAAAATTAACAGTGTACACACACACACACACACACACACACACACACACACACACACACACACAATCTAGGAAGTTTGCAGCCATCAACAGTTGGTAATTTCTGAAGTTGTTAGTGTAGTGGATCTTGTAGGTAAGATACATGCATACTTTCCATAGCATATTTGGAAGGATCTCTCTTTTATAATTGGCCTCATTTATTTTATTCTCTGCAAACTGACCTGGCCCACTTAGCATAGCCTTTATTGCTGATGTTTGCACATGTTCTCTTTTTAGAATTGATTCATGACCATCCGAAGATATTAATTTGACAAAAAAGGCATCAGGGCCTTTACAATTACCATGGATTTTCTTCTCTCTGTCTGTAGGTTCTTATAAAATTGTAATTTGATCCCACAGGAACTTCAGAATGGTTTCCTGGTGGGATGGATACACAGTCTTTAGTAACTTGCATTTGGAGGAAGTACATAGTGTTCTCTTCTGAAATAATTCTTATTATATTTATTTCTTTCTGTCTATCATATGGGATGTGGGGATTGAACTCAAGTTATCAGGCTCAGCTGCAAGTACCTTTACCTGTTTAACCAACCATCTTACTGGCCCTGTATTTGAAATAGTTTAAAATAGCTATAGACAGCGAGATAACTATGTCTTTATCTCTAAAACACAGAGGCCATCACTGTATAACCACAATATTTGTTTAATCTGACAAAATTAACAGTGGTTTTTTTTTAATACTATTTGAGACCCAGGCCATAATATGATTTACTTTGTTGCTCCTAATATAATTTTTTAGCTGGTTTATTTAACTGGAATTCAACAAAGAATTATAAAGTCTTGAAGGTAGAATTTTACTTTAGAAAATAACTTCTGATATCTTATAAAGATGGGTAGATACTATGTCTCAGTTAAAAAATAGGGAGTTTAGGAAAGTACAAAGACTAGAGTTCATGGCTTTTAGATCCAAACTCAGGGTACTGCTGGACTAAGGCCGTGAAGCCAGCGACCACTGGTTAAGTGATGTGGTTAGATCAGTTATTTGAATATAAACAGGATGGGAGCACTTTTCATGAAATGATTCTAGTGCTTCGAAATTTTTATTATTTGGGAAACTTTGAATGTTTATTAAATTCGTGTGTGTGTGTGTGTGTGTGTGTGTGTTTGTGCGTGCGCATGCACATGTAGTTATATAGGTGCTACTGTGTGTGGTAGGGGCTGTCAGAGGACAACTTATTAGGGTTGATTCTCCTACTGTGTGAGTTTTAGGCATGGAGTTGAGGTCTCCAGACTTGGCATCAAGTACTTACTCACTGAGCCATCTTACTGGCCCTTTAGGACTTTCTGTACTAACAAATTGAATGAACTAATGATATTTTAGATGAAGCCTGATTATTAGAAACATCGTCAGGCTGTACAGTTCTGAAGCCCTAGCCAAGAGTTTTGTCAAGCTAAGCAATCACCATTGCAAGTGCATGTCAGTGATGCTTGGCCTGTGAGGCAAGTGATGCTGTAACCAGCAACCCTGTTAAGTGGCTGGCCTGTGACCCAAGAAATTGACAGGTGATGAGATGAGCCTTGCATGGTTTTTCTGGGGGAGCTGTTGACATCTTTGATGACCTTTATTCTCAAGAATTTTGATTAAATATAGATACACAGTCCTGGACTTAAAATGACCCCATTATGGTGTTTTGACTTTATGATGGTATAAAAGTAAGTATCTGGTAGAAGCTGTGCTTTGATTTTTGATCTTTTCCAGGGCTACTGCTGTGTGGTCTGATACTCTTATCATGCAGGGTAGCAACAGTTAGTTACACCTCCCAGTTTGCCCAGAATTATGAGGCCAAACAAGCAGTCCTCTGCAGCAAGTGTATTAGTTGGTAGCGCTGCTAGCTGGGGTATTTGGAAAGATTGGTACTTTAGATTTTGGTTGTGGTGGTGTAGTCCATCAAACCCAGGGCCTTGTGTTAGGCAAACATTCTGTAGCTGAGTTCTTTTTCTCATCCCTTTAAGGCACTTAAAGTAGTCATTTTATTCTTAATTGTATGTGCGTCTGGTGTAGAAGGAGCTGCGGGCAGTTTCCCGCACGACTAGCTTTACCCAAAATAATTACACGGAAACTGTATTCTTTTAAACACTGCTTGGCCCATTAGCTCTAGCCTCTTACTGGCTAATTCTCACATCTTGATTAACCCATTTCTAATAATCTGTGTAGCACCACAAGGTGGTGGCTTACCGAGAAGATTCTAGCCTACATTTGTCTTGGGTCGAAGAATCATGGCGACTGCCTCACTGCCCTTCTTCCCAGCATTCTGTTCGGTCTACTCCACCTATCTAAATTCTATCCTATCAGGCCAAGCAGTTTTCTTTATTAATTAACCAATGAAACAACAGATAGATAGAAGACCCACCTACATCAGTCTGGTGAGTGCAGGCACCTGTTGAGCCTGAAAGAGGGTGTCAGACCCCTGGAGCTACAGCTGCAGGCAGGTGCTTTGCACTGAGCCATGTCTTTAGCCTTTAAATGTACTTAAAAAAAGCGTTTCTAGCATATATTAATTACACATAGTGATGGGTTTCATTATGACATCTTCACACACATCATTCTCTCCATTTCACTGTCTCCCTCTCTCTTCAGCGCGTTCTTTTCATCTTACTGACTTAGTCTCCTCTCACATTCATGCCTTTTTTTCTCTCTTGGCTGACCTAGGTGTTTCATTAGGGACTGCAGGCATATGCGTGAGGGACTATTCACAGAAGCAAGGGCCACTCACCAGGTCAGAAAAAGCCAAACACGCTTTTATCACTGACTTTATCAGGTTGTGACTACATAGTATGTCAAGGAGAATCTGTAGTTTTTATGGTAATTAAAAGGCTCTGTTGGGAAAATAGTTAGTAGGATAATAGTGTTTAATTACAGTATCTCAGGTCAAGCCCTCTGAAACACATTGTTTTATTTAATCATGTTGTCTTCTCGGTTGTATAGCTATGGAAGCAGGCTGTGTGTGATGGATCAGCTTGTTGAAGGCCCAGAGCCAGTTGTGAGTGTGACTGTAGCTTTGATGTGAGGCTTTGTGATGGGAAGCCAAGCTGCTGTCTAAATCCACATCTGTTTGTGTCTATATTTCAGGATTTTACAGACTTAACAACCAGAAAAAGAACACAGAGAAAGAAAAGCAGTTCTTTTATTTTAGAATTAAAAAGCCAGAGGCTCTTAATTTTTTTAAAATATTTATTTGCTATCTTCAATTATGTATGTCTTGGTCACTGTTCTGTTGCTGGGAAGAGACACCATAACCAAAGCACCTCTTATAAAAGAAAGCATTTAATTGTGCGCTTGCTTACAGTTTCAGAGGTTTAGTTCATTATCATGGTGAGAAGCCTGGCAGCAGAGAGGCAGAAATGGTACTGGAGAGGTAGCTGAGAGCTACATCCTGAGAGATTCTAGGTTTTTGAGATAGGGTTTCTCTGTGTAACTAACTGCCCTGGCTGTCTTGGAATTCTCTTTGTTTACTCATCTGGCATCGAACTCACAGAGAATCTGCCTGTCTCTGCCTTCTGAGTGCTGGGATTAAAGCACTCAACCAAGAACAAGTATTCCTAACTACTGAACCAAAGCTTGGTGCTTGGCTGGTCTGGCCAGCTGCTGAGCTACTTACTGGAATTTGCCTTTCTTCATCCTCAGCCACAGGGTTACAGGCTTGTATGGCCATGCCTGGCTTTTAGGTGGTTGCTGGGGATTCAAACTCAGATCCCTTTGCTTTCACAGCACCTGCTCTCACCTTCTGAGCTACTTCTCCAGCTGTCTTTTATAAAAGATATTTTCTAGACACAAAGACTTTTTTTCTTCAATAGAAATTTAGGATTTAAATCTTTCTATTTTGAAACAAGTATAGGTTGAGACGAAGTTGCTAGGAGAGGTCCCATGTATGCTTCATATACTTTTTCCTCATGATTTTGACTTCTGTCAATACAGTTCAATATCAAAACCAGTAAATTAGTGTGTAGGATGTGCCATTTGTCATGCATTGATTCATGGAGCTACACCACAAACCACCTCAGCACAGACCTCACTTGTCCTGTCCCCACCATTCCTGACCCCTGCCAACCACGAGTCCCTCCTCATCTCAGTCATGTGTCATCTTGCAAATGTTGTGTTAACACAATTGTGGGGTGTTTGACCCAAAATGGCTGTTTTTACTCAAGCTGGGACTGTCAGTAGTTCAGTTTTGTTCTCTAATAGGAACTTTTCTAATAGGAATTGAAAATTTTATGGAATTAGATTTTGGTTTTCAGTCTGATTTCTCCCAAATATCTGTTAACATTTGTACATAAAAGTCCTTTTTTAAAAAAGAAATATTTGAAATTTCTGGTACTTTTGTGTTGCATATGCATTGTACTTGCACTACAGTGTGTGCGTGGAGGTCAGAAGACAGCTTGTGGGATATGGTTTTCTCCTTCCACCACGTGGTGCGCCCTAGGTATCAAACTCAGGTTGTCAGCCATGGCACCAGTTCCTTTACCCATGGATCCATCTCGCCAGCCCTGTGTGTAGGTCTTATTATATTTAAATTAAAGAATGCTAAGATAAATGAAAGTTACGTTATCGCTTAGTGTGTGCAGATGTGTGCATAGAAATACACTTTGTACTAATATGATCTCAGTGGTACTATGAGCTCATGTTTGTACTGACTCTACTCAGGGCAGTTACTAAGTAAGCAACTGTAGCTATATATATGAGTTTTCAGTCTTATTTCTAGAGACAAGGTCTTGTCAGTTGTCCAGGCTGGCATTTAACTTGCAGTTTTGCCAAGGACGGCCTTGAACTTCATATTCTCCTGCTTTAGCTTCCAATGTCGTTGTGATTACAGCATTCCACCATGCTCAGTTACAAGTGATATTTTAAAAGAAATCTCATGTTAGTGTTGGCTGGATACTTGTTAGTGCTAATTCCCTAGTTACTGTGTGTGTCACTGAGGGTTAAGCCCAGGGTCTGGTGCATGTTGGGTTAGTTCTCTACCTCTGGGCTCCATACTCAGACCTGGTATTTGTACACAGGAGGAGATTAAGACAGAGAATAGCTTTCCTTGTGAAATCTCAGTAAATCTTGTGCACAGTGACAAGAGAAAGAGCCTATTAGTCCCTGAAACAGAGCTTTCTCCCATAGGGCAGACAGAGGAGGCCGTGTCTGCAAGCTTTCTCAGCAAACCTGTCACTAGAACAATAAAAGTGAGCGAGTTAGCCACCGAGACAGATGAGTGCCTGAGCACTTGGAAAGGCTTGCTTTTTCTACAGTTAGAATTTCCCTTGGGGGCTTGCAACAGAGATCTCAAGATGCTGAAACTGAGAAAAGCGGAGGGAGTTTCAGGATAGACAAACGCAGGTTAAACTCACCGTTTCTTCAGAGAAAGTGCCTTCATTGGTGACTGGACACCAAGAGTGACAGCTTCTCTGTGGCCATCTAGCCACGGCTCTCTGGGCTTTCGGGCTCTTTAATGAAGAGGAAGTTGAAGACACCCTGAGCAATGGATTCTTTTCCTGCCTCATGCACCTGGGCTGGTTTTGCACTTGTCGTTTCAACAGTGCCTAAAATACAACATTTATTCAAGTGTGTTCATGGCATCAGAGCCTTTTGTAGAGTTCTGGAGATCAGGATTTGGGTTTGTATTTATGTTTTATTTTGTTGTTAGTTTTTTTTTTACTGTGTAGAATTATTTCCTATTTGTGTATAATGAGGCAGTTGAGGTGTACTGAAAGAATTAGTGCCAATGTTTAAGTTTCATCTTACCTTATTTATCTGAGACAGGTCTCAATATGCAGGAATTGGTTTTCCCCTTTTACAATATGGTTTCAGGACATAAAACAGTTGGTCAGGCTTGGTGACAAGTATGTTTACCTGCTGAGTCAACTTGCCAATTCTGAGAAGAGAGCCAAAAGTTGTTTTTTTCTTTTTCTTTTTTTTTTTTAAACATTGGTTTAGTATTTTTGGGACATATTCTTGTTTAGTAGCTTGACTGGTACTTACTGAGACAAGACTGGCCTCAAGATTATGGTAATTCTCCTGCCTCAGCTTTATGCTGGGCTTAGAATTAAAAGGATTATTATCGTATGTTTGCAGGATGTATGTGTGTAGGCGTGTACTACAGTGTGTGTGTAAGTCATTGGACAGCTTTGTGGAGTTGTTCCTCCCTCCACCTTTATGTGGGTCTCAGGCATCAAGCGCCAGTGATTAGGCTCACGCAGCAAGGCCCTTTCACAGCTGAGCCATCTTGCCTTCCTGAGAATTTCTTTTAATTTTTCATTCAGTCCTTGGAGTTTTGTTTCTAAAAGTGATTGTATTTAGGTAGCAGATTATTAATTTAACTTTTTTGATATTTTTATTTTATTATTTTGTGTATTGGTTGGTGTTTTACTTGTATGCATGTCTATGTGAGGGTGCCAGATCCTCTGGAACTATTGTTACAGACAGTTGTGAGCTGCCATAAGAGTTCTGGGAATTGAACACAGGTCGTCTGGAAGAATAGCCAGTGTGATTAACCACTAATCCATCTCTCCAGGTTCTAGTTTTTTGTTTGTTTGTTTTGCTCTTTCAAAATTTATTTATTTATTTATTTATTTATTTATTTATTTATTTATTTATTTATTATGTATACAATATTCTGTCTGTGTGTATGTATGTCTGCAGGCCAGAAGAGGGCACCTTATTACAGATGGTTGTGAGCCGCCATGTGGTTGCCGGGAATTGAACTCAGGACCTTTGGAAGAGCAGGCAATGGTCTTAACCACTGAGCCATCTCTCCAGCCCCTGTTTGTTTGTTTGTTTGTTTTTAAAGAAGTTTTAGGACAGTGCTTTCATTATGCCAAGCTCCTTAATAAAAGACTATGGAAGTTAAGGTTTTGGTGAAAGAAATGACTTAATATTGTCCTGTTGTAAAAAAAAAAAAAGCTTAACTTTTGTTATACTTGAAACTTAAAATGACTTTGCTCATTGTAGATAATTCTTGAAAGGGAATCGTGTCTTTGTGAATAGCTGAAGGCTCTCGCTCTAACCTGGCCATTGTCGACAAGGAGATGGCCAGTCCTTTAGTATTACTGTTTCCAGTCCAGAGCTTCAAGTCTATCCCAAACTGCTGGAAAACAAGCCAGAGTTAAGGCAGAAGGGAGTAGTAGGTGCTTGGGTGGCTGAAGAGGGGTGTACAGGCTCCTCCGTCCACTGCTGTAGGTTCAGCATACTGCTGCAGAGAGGCACCCTGGGCTCACAGACCTGCAGAGTTGTGGGAAGAGAATTCATCTGCACAGAATTTTAACTAGAAAAGGATTTTTCTTTACAATTGCTAAAGAGTATATTTTGAATGTCATTTTCATTTTCAAGTTCAGTTACTACAGCTGAGATAAGTTTAATAACACGTTGCCACACTCAGATTTCTTTCAGGTTTTATCAAGAGAGCGAAGATAGTAAGAGACCTGATTGGCAGCATTGCTATGTAATTTTGTTAGATGACATGAAGTTAAGAATGATCTTTAGTATTCACTTTTTCTTGTTGCTCTGCTTCTTTATATAGACCCTGTGAGACATAAGCTAAATTGGCTTTAAGATAAACAATTGGAAAACAGCTGTAAGCTACTTGTCTGTAAAGATGAAAGGAAACATGATTTTGACAAATTCTGAAATATTCAAACACTGGTGCAAATGATGAATCTTGGGAAGTAAAATTCGGGAAATTTGTATAAGCTCATATATCCATGGTAGGTGCCCACTAGGCAGCACCTCAGCCTCATAAAATATTTTGTGATTTACCATTTTACAAATCTGTTTGGATGAGTGATGGTGGCACACACCTTTAATCCCAGCTCTCAGGAGGCAGAGTCAAGCGGATCTCTGTGAATTTGAGGCCAGTCTGGTCTACAAAGCAAGTTCCAGGACAGCCATAGCTATTACACAGAAAAACCCTATGATTTATTTTTACATTTGCATATTTTATGTGTGCATGTGCACATGTGGAGGTCAGAGGACAACCTAAAGAATTCAGTTCTGCCCTTCATGTGGGTTCTGGGAATTGAAACTCAGGGTTTCTCTTGGAAGCAAACTCCTTCCCCACTCTGCCACCTCTATGGCCTGTGCTTTAGTAATCTTTAGAAAGGATGGAGTCTTCTGAAGTTGAGATGTTACTAATTTTTCTCACTTCCTACATCAGGGACCTCCTCTCCCTCCCTCAGACATTTCCCAGCTTTTAAAATCTTTATCCATGTTTAATTTTGACTTACAGTCTCAGGCTTATTATGTCTTTAACTTCTGATATCTTTCTTCCATCCCTCTACTGCTAGGTTTGCAGGGATGTGTGGAGTAGGGATTGAACCAGGGCCTTGTGCATGCTAGGTGAGCACTGTACCAACTGAGCTACATCTTACATCAATTCTTCAGCTTTTAACTAGTTTCTTTTTTTAAATTAAATACACTTAAAAATCGCATGTGTGTGTTTGCTTGCACTTGCACTTGTGTGCATGTGCACCTTTGGCATATCATATGTTCACTATGGCATATGTATGGGGGTCAGAGGACAATTTGTAGGAGTTGGTTCCGTCTTGTATCATGTGAGTCCCTGGCTTAAACTCATGCATCAGGCATGGTGCTAAGCACACCTCCGGGGCCCTTAACTAGTCTTTTGTTTGTTTTTCCTCACTGTGTAGCTCTGGCTGCCTGGAGCTTGCTTTCTGTAGACCTAACTGTCTTTGAACTCACAGAGCTCTTTCTGTCTCTGCCTCCAGAGTGGTGGAATTATAAGAATGCACCACCACACTCAGCTATAGTGTTATTTTAAAAAATAAAAGTGGAAGTCTTTCTGGACCAAAGGGATAGCTAAATAAATGTATGTATTTATTTGATAGAATATTACCTCTTCATTAATTTGATAAGTAAAAATATTAACATGGACAGTGTTGAATTTGCTAAGAGGGAAAAATGCAACATTAACTGCCATGTTTATGTGGGCTGTTCCGTGTAAAATATGTAGATAGTAATAGCAGTTGGGTGAAAGCATGAGCAGTAAGTGAACACTGTTTAACTGATGAGATCATGGCAAGCCTTTATGTAGGATTTTACTAGTGTTATAATGTTAATTGTGTGATGAACAATAATACAGTGAGAGGGTACAGTCAGCACAACCAAAATAAACCGTCCTGTACAGGCCCAGCTTCTACTCAGTACAGCTAGCCCTTCTTATAACGGGATACCGGTTTGGAAATTGTTTACACCCAAGTTCAGTTCCTAAGGCATTCTCTTGTAGCAGATCATGTTCATGCAAAGTAATACAGATTTTTGTGGCACTTGTAATTGTATTAATCTACAAAGTCTTGTGAATAGTTTAGGTTGGATAATTGGATCTTAGTTAATCTTTTTTTTTTAATTTTTTATTGAGAAAAAGAGAAAAAGAAAAGTTTCCGCCTCCTCCCAGCCTCCCATTTCCCTCCCCTTCCTCCCACCCTTCTCCCCCTCCCCCCACTCCTTTCCCCCTCCCTCTCCAGTCCAAAGAGCAGTCAGGGTTCCCTGCCCTGTGGAAAGTCCAAGGTCCTCCCCCCTTCGTCCCTGTCTAGGAAGGTGAACATCCAAACTGGCTAGGCTCCCACAAAGCCAGAACATGAAGTAGGATCAAAACCCCGTGCCATTGTCTTTGGT
This sequence comes from Microtus pennsylvanicus, assembly GCF_037038515.1. Classification (NCBI taxonomy): domain Eukaryota; kingdom Metazoa; phylum Chordata; class Mammalia; order Rodentia; family Cricetidae; genus Microtus; species Microtus pennsylvanicus. The sequence continues at coordinate 14,266,182 of NC_134589.1, read as the reverse complement.
TTCTCATCAGCCCTCATTGTTCGCCATGTTCAGAGAGTCCAGTTTTATCCCATGCTTTTTCAGTCACAGTCCAGCTGGCCTTGGTGAGCTCCCAATAGATCAGCCCCACTGTCTCAGTGGGTGGGTGCACCCCTCGTGGTCCTGACTTCCTTGCTCATGTTCTCTCCTTCTGCTCCTCATTGGGACCTTGGGAGCTCAGTCCGGTGCTCCAGTGTGGGTCTCTGTCTCTATCTCCATCCATCACCAGATGAAGGTTCTAAGGTGATATGCAAGATAGGATCTTAGTTAATCTTACTAATTTTGATGAAGGCTCATTTTTTCCTTTGTTTAGAGAATTTCACTGTGTAGATCAGGCTGGCCTCAGAGGTCTTCCTGTTTCTGCCTCTGCTGGGATTAAAGGTGTATGCTATTACAGCTGCCCAATAAAGAACTAATTTTTAATGCTTTTTTTTTTAAAAAATGACTTACATGTTTTACTGTTTATGCAGATGAGTATTTTGCCTTCATGTATCTCTGCATCATGTACATACATACCTAATGCTTGAGAAGGTCAGAAGAAGGTGTTAGATTCCCCTGGAGCTGGAGTTACAGACAGTTATTAGCCATCTTGTGGGTGCTGGGAAGTGAACCCAGGTCTTCTGCAAGAGCAATAGGTGCTCTTAATTGCTGAGCCATCTCTCCAGCCCCTAAAGGCTATTTCTTTCCCTCCTTCCCTCCCTCCCTCCCTCCCTCCCTCCCTCCCTCCCTCCCTCCCTCCCTCCCCTCTCCCTCCCTCTTTCCCTTCTTTGCTTTCTTTCTTTTTTATTTTTTTAAGACACGGTTTCTCTGTGTAGCCCTGGCTGTCCTGGAACTCTGTTACCAGGCTGGCCTTGAACTCACAGAGATCCACTGCCTCTGTCTCCCAAGTGCTGGGATTAAAGGTGTGCACCACTGCCTGGCTTTAAAAGACTAATATTTTAAAAAAATATTTATTTATTTATTATGTATACAATATTCTGTGTGTATGCCTGCAGGCCAGAAGAAGGCACCAGACCCCATTACAGATGGTTGTGAGCCACCATGTGGTTGCTGGGAATTGAACTCAGGACCTTTGGAAGAGCAGGCAATGCTCTTAACCACTGAGCCATCTCTCCAGCCCAAAAGACTAATTTTTAATTGCATAGAAATATTCAATATTGAGATTTCTCTCTCCTCCCTCTCTTCCTTGTATCCTTTTGCTTCTCTCATTCTCCCTCTCTTTAACCTCAAACTGACTATGTAGGTGAAGATAACCTTGAACTCCTGATCCTCCTGCTTCCCTTCCCATCTCCTTAGTGTTAAGGTTAGAGGTACAAGCCGGGCGGTGGTGGCGCACGCCTTTAATCCCAGCACTTGGGAGGCAGAGGCAGGCGGATCTCTGTGAGTTCGAGACCAGCCTGGTCTACAAGAGCTAGTTCCAGGACAGGCTCCAAAGCCACAGAGAAACCCTGTCTCAAAAAAGGAAAAAAAAAAAAAAGGTTAGAGGTACATGCTACCCGTTATGTGCAGTGCTGAGCATTGAACTTAATGTATGCTAGCCAAGCACTCTAATTAATTGAGCTACACCCCAGCCTGGATTTTGCAGTTTCTCTTAAACAGTTTAATGGCACAGGATCTGGCAAGCTAATAAATCTCCAGTTTTAAAAGCCCTCATTTAACTTGATATACTAAATGATATTTTTGAGAAAGAACTTAATTTAAAAAATATTGTTGTGCATAGAGAGTGTATGTGCACCTATGTGGTGTAGCACACATGAGGCCATAGGGAAACTTCTTTGAGTTGGTTCTCTCTTTCTACTAAGGGGTCCAAGGACTGATCTCAGGTCATCGGAATTACATAGCAAGCACTTTTCTCCAACATGGTCTGTATTTCCTTGGCTGGAACCAAGCAGCTTCGGTTATCCTCCTGCCTCAGCCTCTTTCTTAACTGAGGCTGTAGGTGTGCACCACCATTCTCTATTAGAGTCTTTTAAAGAATGTCAACTACTTGTTTTCCTTCTGTTTAACTGACAGTTAATTATCTCACCTATGTGTGAGTGGTATTTTGAGGCATGTATATAGTCTGTAGTGATCAGGGTAACTGGCATATCATGTGAAACATTTCTCTCATCTGGGTGTGGGTGTGTTCAAGATCTCTCTCCTTGCGGTCTTGAAGTACACAATTCAGGACTGATGTAGTTCTGCTGGCCACAGAAGCTGACGTTCTTACCAGCTGTGCACTTTAGAGGTGTTTTCTCTGTTTGGATGCTGGGAGTTGTAGTAGGGTCGGTCCATCTGTTCTTTGTCGTGCTCCTTCTTGTCCTTGCATGCATGTCTTAGAAAGACATGCTTTGTTCTTCTGTTTGGAGTGAGTCTTAGGATGTCTTACCTTTGTGAGGAAGGAAACTGGGTCTGAGTGCCCTGTGGCAGCTAATGATGTGTTTCTTCCTTGGCAGTACTGGGGGAAGGACTGGCCAAAGGAGAGGGTGCCTTCCGGGCAGTGCTGTGCTGCATGCAGCTGAAAGGGAAGCTCCAGCTTGTGTCCTCCATCCTTGCCAAGTCACTGTCAGGAGAGTCTCTGGTACGTTGATGAGCGCGGGTTTGAATGCTTGCTAGTGTTGGGTCATGTTTGACTCCTCAGTATAGTATGAGGAGCATAGTGTATGTTTAGTGTAGTTTTGTCAGATGTCAAAGTTCATGACAATCCCAAAATGCTCAGTTTTTAAAAATGACCTGATATTCAATCATTGGACCCTTGCCATTTCTGATCGTGTATATAAAAAGCACAGGTACTTTTAATGGGTTCTAAATTATATGAAAACCAGAATACTTTAACAGTTAAAATCAGCCAGGCAGTGGTGGAGCACACCCTTAATCCCAGCACTTGAGAAGCAGAGGCAGGCAGATGTCTGAGTTCTAGGCCAGCCACAGTACTGTGAGACCATGTCTCAAAAAATCAAAATTAAAAAAACAAAACAAAATTAGAATTAAAAAGTTCTTTTTTTGAAGGTCAGCGTACATACTAATGGGTTTCATACCAAATGGGTATGTGTAAGTTAATATCCTTATTTACTTTATGGAAACTATCTAGTTTTATTTAGACTCGAATTTAAGTTTTTTTTAAATTATAACTTTTGTTGATTCTTTGCATTTCGAAGGTAAGTTTTTAAATACATAAATTTTCTAGTTTTTTGTTATAATGGAAGGGCTACTTTTTGTAACTTCATAGAGTTGATAATTTATAGGAATTTGAAAGAAAGAACTTTTTCAAGTTCCTTGGTATTTTTCAGGCATCAAAATGAAAACAGAGAAAGAAGAAATCCTATAATTACCAGGCACTGTGACTTTGACAGTTGTGCTTCAAGTTGATAGGGATTTTGAAAATCAAGAGCACAGATGGTGAAAATACAGAAATTAGAAAAATATTTATTCTTTTGTGAAATATAGTATTACTGCTCCACTACAGGGTAATTTAGTCAGCTTATAAGGAATTACTGGGCAGTGAATGACTTCCTTTATTTGGCGATGCCTATGATTTCACCAATCACAAATGTGAACCCAGCAAAATGGTGCTGCTGTTTAGATCCCAATCCTGTCAGGATGTATTTATTTCTTCTTTTGAGGTGGGACCTGGGCCTTGAGACAAACTTCTGCCTTACTCTTCCTAGTGCTGGGATTATGGTTTCTGGTCACCACTCCTAGCAAGAGAAAAATGCTTTTGAGACACGGTCTCTCTGTATGTGTAGCTTGGGCTGGCCTCAGGCCTGGGATTTTCCCTGATCTTTCAAGTACAGCAGTTACGGGTGCCTACCCTTAAAAGGTCTTTTTCTATAATTATTTTACTTTGCATTTGTTGGGGTCTTTTAATTTAAAGCAAGTGAAAAGTAATTTGTTTCTAATTTTCAAATTTTCTGAAATTTGACTTTCAAAAGCTACCAAATGCATGAGCCATCTTTAGGCACTGTTTTGACTCCCTGGTTTCTGTGATGCTGGATAACCACTGAGTTCAGCATTTCATAGATACAGGCAAGCCTGTTAGCACCAAGGGAGAGGGGAGGAATGGTTTTAGGTTTGCTTTTCTCATGTTTTGTTCTCACTGATATTTGCAAGCATTTTATAGAGTTGAAAAAGATTAGTTTTTTAACAGAGTCTCATTATGTATCTTTGGCTGTCCTGAACTCAGCCTGGCCTCAAACTCATAGAGCCTGCCCCTGCCCCCCGAGTTCTGCGGTTATTTTACAGTTGTGCATCAGGTGAGAGCATGCATGTTGTGTGTGTTCTTAGCAGGAGCAGCAGCTGAGTCTTTCTTCCCATTAGGCCTCTTTCCTTTCCCCAGCTGCGTGCAGCTTCTTATGCCAGAGTAGCAGTGTGAAGAAGGGAAGGGAATGAGCGGTATTGAGCACAGACAAGTCGAGCTGAGTTGTGAGACTAAAATACACTGATGATTTTCTGTCTTCATCTCACCCTTCCAGAATGGGATGGTAACAAAAGATTTGACAAGACTGAAGACGCTTCTCATGGAGACAGAGGTGAGTCCATTGCCGGGAACCCTCACTTATACCCAGTGAGGTCAGTGAGCATTCTGTGTTAGCATTTGGAATATTGTGGTGGTGTCAGTCAAGATACAAGGTGACAAGGGGACCTTCTGTGAAACGGGATTGAGTCCCACCCTCAGATCTCAGAACATGGCCTCTCATGTCTCCTCTGCATTCTGGATCTTCTGTTCTGACTATAATTCTTCTTCTTCCTCTTATTCTTCCTCTTCTTCTTCCTCTTTCTCTCCTCCTCCTCCTCTTCCTCCTCCTCTTCCTCCTCCTCTTCCTCCTCTTCCTCCTCCTCCTCCTCCTCCTCCTTCTCCTCCTCCTCCTTCTCCTCCTCTTCGTTTTTGTATATATATATGTGTGTGTATGGTTGTTGTGTATGTGTATTCACTCATTTGTGGGCCACACATGGATGCATGTGGAGGCCTAAGGTTGATGTAAGATGCCTTCCTCAATTATTGCCTATTTGTTGAGGCTGGGTCTCTCACACATAAAAACTCTCCAGCTGTTCTCGTGTCCCTTGTGTCTGCCTCCTGAGTGCTGGGATTGTTGGTATCACCATTTCTCTGGCTTTTACGATGGTTGTGGGAATCTGAACTCTTCACATTTGCAACACAAGCTCTTCATACATGAGTCATCTCTCTGGCTCCCATCCCTGTTGTTCTTATTTGTTATCTCTGGCCCCCAAATGTTTCCATTTGGTACTTGGTTAATTAAAATTATTTTTTTCAAAAAATGTTTATGTGCATTGGTGTTTTATCTGCATGTATGTCTTTGTGAAAGTGTCCAATCTTTTTTGTTTGTGTGTTTCTTTGGTTTTTGTTTTTCGAGACAGGGTTTCTCTGTAGCTTTGGAGCCTGTTCTGGAACTAGCTCTTGTAGACCAGGCTGGCCTGGAACTCACAGAGATCTGCCTGCCTCTGCCTCCCGAGTGCTGGGATTAAAGGTGTGCCCCACCACCGTCTGGCTTGAGAGTGTCCGATCTTGGAGCTGCAGACAGTTGTTAAATGCCATGTGGGTGCTGGGAATTGAACCCAGGTCCTCTGTAAGAGTAATCAGTGCTCTTAACTGTTGAGCCATCTCTTCAGCTCCCAGGAAATTTTAAGTTTTGATTATTCTTTCAGTTATAAAGCACAACATCATGGAGTTTTAAGTGATCTTTGGGGAAACATGGGATGCTTGTAGTATAAGTAATTCGTCCTGGATTACTTGTTTTTATATATTTTTATTCAATCCATTTTCACCAAAAACTGGGTTTTCTTTTAAAAAAGCACTCCTTAGTAGCTCGATAATGACAGTAACGTCTTGTTGAAACTATGGTGATTTTAATCTGCAAAGTTCAATTTGTTGGTCACATGGCAATGATGGTGTTGTTTCAGATATATCCAGTCAGCATTGCCACCATCCTTTCTGTGGTGTAAGACATTCCAAGTTTCATCTTAACATTAAGTTTCTTCCTTTTGAGTGTTGAAGGTGTGCCCAGAAAGTGTGCCTAGCAGGAAACATGGTGGGCCACTCGGAGAAGCACCCAGGGCAGGCTTTTGTTAGTTAGTGCAATGGTAAACACTAACAGGAAGAGTAGGGGTTAATATTGCAGGGGAACCTTGGAGGCAGGAGTGTTAGAGCCTGGACAGACTGGTGAATGTCCAGAGGGGATTTGATGAGTGGTATTGGCAAATAGTCAGCTGGTTCAGGGAGAAATAAGACAAGTGACAGGACGGTAGCGGTTGGGAGGACATTCAGGCAGACAGGAGAAGTGTTCTAGACTTGCTCAGGACAGCAGAGTTCAGGATGACTTTTAAGATTCCAGTCTGAGGCCGGCAAGTGGCTGCTACCCCCTGAAGTCAATTCCTGGGGCCCATGTAGTGGAGGGAGAGATTGACTCTTGCAAATTTTGCTCATGCATATCCATACACTTACATGCATACAACATGAAGAAAATGTAATAAAAAATGTCTAAAACCAGAAAGATTTCAGTGTGTGGCTGTCTTTAGGAGAAGACACCTTTTCCTTGAGACACGTTCTACAGAGGCTTAGATTTGGAATAAAGCTGATGAATTTGGTTTTGCACATACTGTGTTTGAAGTGTTCACCATGTGAGAGCTACTCTGGCGGGGGCTGGTGGGAAAGCACAAGGCAGCTGTATGCAGTCTTCATAGTGACGCAGCAGTGATGGTGCTGCACTAAAGCTGCCTGCTCAGTAGGTTCAGAATGTAGACTTTTCTTCAGGTCGCAAGGTGCTTTTCCACTGCAGGGAGAGTATCTGGCAAGTCCTTTATTTTCATGCTTTTATAGTGAAACAGAACGAGCATAAGATGTTACTTGCCACAAAATGTTATGGAAAACTTCCAAAACAATTTTATTTCGTAAAGTAAAAGTCAATTATATGCATTTTATAAAATTAGCAGAGATCAAATGGGGTGACAAGGCTTGATGCAGTACACAGTTTTTATCTCCAGAGTGGTTTCTATTAGAATTCTCTAGTTGGACTTGGTGGATTATTATTTTTTTACAATTGTTTTTATTGAGCTATATATTTTTCTTCACTCCCCTTCCTTATTCCTAATTCTCCCCTCCCCTTCTACCTCTTCTGTGGTCCCCATGCTCCCAACTTACTCAGGAGATCTTGTCTTTTTCTACTTCCCATGAGGATTGGATCCATGTCTTTCTTAGGGTCCTCTTTGTTGTCTAGGATTGTGAATTGTAGCTGGTTTTTTTTTTTTTTTGCTTTTTGTCTAGAAGCTACTTATGAGTGCGTACATATGATATTTGTCTTTCTGGGTCTGGGTTACCTCACTCAATATGATGTTTTCTAGATCCATTCATTTGCCCACAAATTTTAAGATGTCTTTTTTTTTTTTTTTGCGATGAATAGTACTCCATTGTGTAAATGTTCCACATTTTCTTTATCTGTTCTTCGGTTAAGGGGCATTTAGGTTGCTTCTAGGTTCTGACTATTACAAATAATGCTACCATGAACATAGTTGAGCACATGTCCTTGAGGTACGATTGAGCATCCTTTGGATATATACCCAAAAGTGATATTGCTGGGTCTTGAGGAAGGTTGTTTCCTAATTTTCTGAGAAATTGCCACACTGACATCCAAAGGGGCTGTACCAGCTTGCACTCCCACCAGCAATGCAGAAGTGTTTCCTTTACCCCACATCCTCCCCAGCATAAGTTGTCATCAGTGTTTTTGATCTTGGCCATTCTTACAGGTGTAAGATGGAATCTCAGAGTTGTTTTGATTTGCATTTCTCTGATGGCTAAGGATGTTTAGCATTTCTTTAAGTGTCTTTCAGCCATTTTAGATTCCTCTGTTGAGAGTTCTGTGTTTATGTTTGTACCCCATAGACAAAGAACTCAAGAAATTGTTCGTCAAAAGAACAAATAATCTTAATAATATTTAAATATTTGGTATGGGTGTTTTGCCTGCATGTATGTGTCTACACCAGAAGAGAGCATTAGGTTTCCTGGATTGTGAGCTGCTATGTGGGTCCTGGAAGTCTCCTCCTGGTTCTCTGTAAGAGCAGCAAGTTCTTTTTACGGCTGAACCATGTCTCCAGTCCTTTCTTCTTTTATTTTCAACATTGAAAATGCCCAAATTTAAATCAGCATCACTCAGTATTTCTTATTTCTCTTACACCTCTTTCATTTGAAAATTGCAGACAGCTACAAGCAGTGTTCTCTCTGGATGTCATGTGGAGGACTTAGATGAAGGTAAGTGCTAAATTTGTCATGGCTTCTGGTAACTCTTACTGTGGCCCTTGCCTTTTAATTGAAGAAGTATTTGTGGGAGGAAAATTTCTGAGGATAGTCTTTATAGTTGGAGATGAAGGAAAGGATGTAAATATTTAAAAGCAGGTAGAGACGAAAACATTTCTCTCTGGAACCTTTTCATAGGTTGCAGCTGAGGCTGGCCTTGATTTTCTGATGCTCCTGCCTTGACTTCTGAGCGTTTTCCTGCAGCTGTGCATTGTTATACCTCCTCGTGCAGCTTGCCCTGCAGTGCCTGTTCCAGGCCAAGTGGCTTTCATAAAATACACACTGACTTCTCAGGGTTCATCTTCATCTCTGTAGTCAGTGTGAAAATGAATATTTATTGAGGTTTAGTAGTTTCCCCAAGTCACCCAGCTAGAAATGCATGAAGCACAACTTTTAAGCCTGGCAGAATAGCCTTCTTGTCCCCTGAGGGGAGGTTGGGGGACAGAACTTGTAAGACTAGAAAATGGCTGCTTAGCCTCTCTCCTAAGCCTGTTTTCCTTGGCTTATTTGGAACTTTCTCTAAATCAATCAAAGTCATTTGTATTCAGAAATGTGTGCACTTAGCTTCTATATTTGCTTAACTGAGCTTCATTTCTGTTATACAATGTTCTGCAGTGATATGCCCCAAGCAGGTCTAAGGGCTTCTCCCTCAGTGTGCAGTGGTAGGGTTTGTCCACAAGAATTTCCTGGACAGTCAGTTTTCATTCCTGAAGGAGTTACTAATAGAAATGCAGTAAGCCTCTCCCCTGGGTTCTCAGAGAAGAGGTTACCCTGGGAGGAAGGCCACTCCCATCAGATGAGAACCAGTGCCACCAACTTGATTTAGCTGCTGTTTAGTGGCCTCTACAACATGCTATTTCAGAGCCAATTGACTAGGCTAGTTGATTGGTAGGGGCACCTTTGTCATGTCTGTTTTATATCATGTGGGATGATACATGTGGAGGGATGTGATTCTTGGACATTAAGATATTGGAATGGCGAGGTAGTCTCACATGACACGATTATGTCCTGATTACTCCCTAGGGTCTTGTAACGGTTGGCATTTTCGGCCGCCACCCAGGGGAATCACAAGCAGCGAGGAATATACTTTGTGTAAAAGGTAATGTAAAAAATATTTTAGAAACAAATTACATGTCTCTTTTGAAAAGAGAGATAATTTTCCTTCACTTTTTGAAGGTAGTAATTTAAATTCAAAGAGGATAATATGTGAAGAAAGAAAAAGTATAGTGATTAAGGGAAATGGTTTGTTTCCTGTTTGAAACAGAGGCTGCACAGGTCAACATCAAATCCATGAGATTTTAATATTAAACCACAATTGTGTGAATACCGCTTGTTTAGACTTTGTTCAGAAAGCTTTCATGCTGGCTGAACTTAATTGCAGGCTGTTGTTAGTGTGTGATTTACTCAGATGTAAATGGAGTTGAAATTAGTTCCTATAAACTGGAAGAGAGCACAGTATCAGTCATACTCAATTATTTTCATAATTTTCTGAAAAAAGAGTCATGTAATTCTTATATATGGAATTTATGGGTACTTTGTATATGAACGACTTTCAGAATTAATGATGTAACTCATTACTAATAGTTATTCCTAAAAATGTAGAAAGTAAACTAAAGTCCCATTTTAAAGGCGAACTCTTCAGTTCCTTTCATAGGAATGTGTGGCTGGTAGGGCTTTGCATAGACCTTGCTGCCCTAGACTGACTGACATATTGAGAGGGGTCTGATATGTGCTGTAATGAGACACAGTCAAGATGAGGGCTCAATTGTGTTGTGGAAATAAAAGGGCTGAACTAGTAAACACTGCAAGTCCTTGTGGTACCAAGTTAGTGGGGAGACAACATGAGCTTTTGAAAAAGAACCCCGCGAATTAGAGTCTAGATGAGAATAGAACCCCATTTTTTGTAGTTTTTGGTTTTGTTTCTATTTTTTTTAGGACATCTTTTTTTTAGTTTTAATTTATTTTTATTTCATTTTACATTCCATCCAGTTTCCACCCTACCCCTGGGGAGTTTTTTTTAAAAATTTATTGTTATGTGTATGAGTCTTTTGTCTGCATATATGTCTATGTACCATGTATGTGCCTGTTTCCTACAGAGGCCTGAAGACAGTGTTGGATTCTCCCCTTGGACAGGAGTTACAGACAGTTGTGAGCTGCCATGTGGGGGCTGGGAATTGAGACTGGGTCTTCTGGAAGAGCAGCCAGCACTCTTAACTAAGTAGTGAAATAGCTTAGGAGCACACAGAAAGACAGATTTTGCAGCATGAAAACACACTCTATGTGTACAAGGCAAGCACAAGTTCTGCACTTATTTTCTGCAGCACATGAGGATTTAATCATCATCATCATCACCATCAGCAGCAGCAGCAGCAGCATTCTAGGTTCATGCAGCCTCACTTCAGATGGTTGGAGGCACCACTGAGATGAGCCATGCAGGGCTTATGCTGTGCTCCCTTCATTTCTGTCTCTAGAGTGTGTTTTCCAGCTTAAAGTTGTCCATGCATAGCCTCTGTATTGTGTTTGTTTTGTTAAATGTACATTTTTTTTTCTCAGAGGATTTTTTTCATCAATTTTTGAATGTTTTTACTGATATAAGATCAGACTTTACATAGTTTTGCAGGGCATTTAAAGTATTTTTTTAAAAATATTTATTTATTATGTATACAATATTCTGTCTGTATGTATGCCTGCAGGCCAGAAGAGGGCACCAGACCCCATTACAGATGGTTGTGAGCCACCATGGGGTTGCTGGGAATTGAACTCAGGACCTTTGAAAGAGCAGGCAGTGCTCTTAACCTCTGAGCCATCTCTCCAGCCCATTTTAAAGTATTTTTAAAAAATTAATGATCAGTGGTCTGGAGAGATGGCTCAGAGGTTAAGAGCACTGGCTGCTCTTCCAGAGGTCCTGAGTTCAATTCCCCTCAACCATATGGTGGCTCACACCCATCTGAAATGAGATCTGGGGCCTCTCTTCTGGTGTGCAGGCATACACGCAGGCTGAACACTGTATACATAATAAATAAATAAATAAATAAATAAACAAACAAATAAATAAATACATCTTTTTAAAAAAATTAATGAGCCAGGCAGTGGTGGTGCATGCCTTCAATCTTGGGAGGCAGAGACAGGTGGATTTCTGTTCAAGGCCAGCCTGGTCTATAGATTGAGTTACAGGACAGGTACCAACGACATGCAAGGAAACACGGTCTCAAAAAAATCAAAACCAACCAACCAAACAAACAAATAAAAAAGATTGCGGCGTTCTTGAGCACTAAGTCAGGGCATATTGGTGACTGTCGTCAACATTTATCTGCCACCCTCTTCTCCCTTCATTGGACTTAACAGTGATAAATTTGGCCTCTCAAAAGATCTTTTTCTTGATACCGAGGAGGCAGAGGGCAAATGGTAGAAGTTATCCTTAAATGGTTGAGCAATCTGGGCAGTGTTGGCTTATACTTTGAATCCCAACACTTGGGAGGCAGAGGCAGGTGGATCTCTAAGTTTGAAGGCAGCCTGAGATCAGAAAAAAGTGAGTTTCAGTGTAGCTAGGGCTATGCAGTGAAACCCTCTCTTGAAAGACCCTCCCCCTCAAAAAAAAAAGGTTGAATGTATATAAAACAGTCTTTCTCATTCCTCTTAGGTTTTTAGAGCAAGGAATTTGTAGGTACGGTGCACAGTGTACTTCAGCACATTCCCAGGAAGAATTAGCAGAGTGGCAGAAAAGATACGCCTCACGGTTAATAAAACTGAAGCAGCAAAATGAGAATAAACAGCTATCAGGCAGCTACATGGAAACCTTGATTGAAAAGTGGATGAGCTCACTGTCTCCTGAGAAAGTGGTAAGAACTAACAACCCCTGTTGCTCTTGCTCTGAGCAGTGTTCTGGTTTAATCTTTGCTTTCTCATGTGCTCAATTGTAGCTTATTTCTTCAGTCTACTAAGAACATGGATGTTTGTTCGTTTGTTTTATTTATTTATTTTTGAAACAGGGTTTTTCTGTGTAGCCCTGGCTGTCCTGGAACTTGCTTTGTAGACCAGGCTGGCCTTGAACTCACAGAGATCTACCCGCCTCTGTCTCCCAGTGTTGAGATTAAAGGTATATGCCTCACCACCATCTGGCTGAGAACATGTTCTTAATAAAGTGGTGTTTTTAGTAACAAAAGATGGCTTGTTTGTTAAGATGAACATTTGTCTGGAGGTATGCAGCTCCTACAGCAATGACCTTCATTAGGAAGGTTTTGATTCTCAGGTTTTGGTTGTTAATTTCCTTCTGTCTGCATTGCATGTCACTCTTGTAAGAATGGCTGGAAAGCAGTGTGTGAAATCCCTTGGTCATCGGTCAGCAAGCGCTGTGTCTGTGCTCATGGCTGACACTTGTGTTTCTGCCCTCAGACTATAATGAAATCACTCTTTGCTTCCAGCTCAGCGAGTGCATAGAGGGAGTTGAGGTGGAGCATAGCCCTGACCTGTCGGTCACCGTCAACACCAAAAAATCCCACCAGACATGGACCTTTGCTTTGACCTGTAAGGTATGAACCCCATGCTAATTAGAGATGATATCAGGCTTGTTCTGTCTCTCGAAGCTTACTGAATTTTAAATGTCTATTAAGAGAGTGTTAAAAATGTTTTACTCGGAGTACATTTTATTATGCCAAAGTGAGTTTCTGTATATCAGTCATTAAATGTCCTTTTTTCTACTTTGAAACAAGATTCTTTTATCTGTGTAGGACACCTTATTATTTACTTGGTAAAGAAGTCTGACATATATTACCTTCTTAACTTGGAACATAGGATGGGGTTCATGGCTTAAAATTAAATATTTGATAATTGAATTATTTAATCTGGCAGTTCTAAGATTTTTTTCAATGAAAACCTATTTTTCTATTTTATTTGATGAAGTCACAAGTTCTGTAATAATGTGTAATTTTATTTTATTTTTGTGTTTTCTGGGCCTTGCCCATGCTAGGCATGTGTTCTACCACTGAGCTATATCCCCAGTCCTAGAGAGGGGTTTTCAATATGAGACATTTCTGCATTGCTTCTCATCTTAAATTATGATGGTCACAGTTTAAGACTGGAGTAGAGTTAACCATTTCAGTGAATATATTTGGTGGAGAAGTTTTGTGTTCTTTTTAGTGGTATTTCTTCTTGGCACCATCTGCATCTTGAGATGGAATGTTTAGCTTCAGCCCTGAACCCAATCCAGTGCTCTCAGAGGTAACCGTCCTCCTTCGAAGGCTTCCTATGTGAGGCTCTGTAAGCACAGTTAGAGGTTTACCCAAGATGGCAAATTTTGCCACTGGGAAAGATGAACGTATACAGAAGGTCCAGGAAGGCTGATGACGTAGTATACGTATATCATTTTAGAAACTTTGCTTTAACCATTCTGTTTTGTCTTTGTTTTTCTTTTTCTGCTTAAATAGCTTGTGAGCACAGTTTGTTGGACAACATAGTACCTTAGAAACATGGGGAATAGCAGATCCTTCCGGGAATATTTTCATTGAAGAGCCCAGTTACAACTGAATTTTTACCCCCTTGTACTCAATGAATTATTTTAACTTCCTTGTAGCCTGCAAGAATGCTGTATCGGGTAGCATTGCTTTATGATGCTCATCGTCCTCATTTTAGTATCATTGCCATATCTGCCGGAGATAGTACTACCCAGGTATCACAAGAAGTCCCCGAAAACTGTCAAGAATGGATAGGAGGAAAGATGGCCCAAAATGGATTAGATCATTACGTGTATAAAGTCGGGATAGCATTTAACACAGAAATATTTGGAACTTTTCGCCAAACCATAGTTTTCGACTTTGGATTGGAGCCAGTACTCATGCAAAGAGTAATGATTGATGCAGCTTCTACAGAAGGTAATATTTAGACTTTTTTCCCCCATACAATGTATTAAAAGGCAAGATTAAAAGATTTGTATTGACCCCTAAATATTCCACAAATAGGGAAGGAATAAAAAGCAAAAATTCCCATGTTAATTGACTTACTCACTGTGTAATGACCATAAAATGGGTCAGGTTGTGCTTTGGATCTCTTCATGCAGTTATCAGGCAAATCTTACTTTGAAGTCCCCTAAAATTGCCTCACACGAGTAGGTTATTTTGGTCTAGCAATTTCATGTTTAAAGTAAGATAGTTTTTAGCACAGTCAGACCTTTTAGTATTTGTTTGACTAGAATGTTTTTCTAAGGGTAATGACGTATATACCTACAGTGTATTTCCATTTCCTGACTGTTCAGTTAGCTTTGCTGATGTTACTAAATTATCTCTGAAGGAAAGCCCTCAATATCAGTATTAAGTCAGTGTGTGCCTTCACTATTTTTAAGGAGGGCAGGGTATCTCAGCAGGATCTGTTCAGTGCCTTGGGAAGGGTCCCTGGTTTCAGCACAGGAGCACCTGCATACTTGCTGCTGTGGCTGATTTGCTTTGTATATTGCTGGTGGTGCCTGTACCTAAATTTGATGCCTAGATCTAACAGGACAGGGAAAGGGCATGCTAGCCCACTCTTCTGTGGCTCTTGGTTGGATTATAGGTACTTTAATTTATTAAACAAATGATAAAGGATTTCATTAATGACACTGTGTAGTATGTGTATGACTTGGTACTGTGCCGACTGGAAGTAATTATAATGTGGAGGATGCTCACTCATTAGAACCTGGAACAGTTTTTTTTTTTCATGAGCAGATGCTAGGATACTATGATTTGTATGTGGTAACCAGGTAGTAGAACTGTTCTTTTTCTTTTTTCCCCTATAAGTTGAGGTTAATGAATCCATCCATCCATCCATCCATCCATCCATCCATCCATCCATCCATTTTTCTGGGACTGTGACTCACGAAGTAGCCCAGGCTAACCTTGAATTCACAAGTCTGCTGCCTCAGCCTCCCCAGTGTTGGAATTACAAGTGTGTGTGGCCGTGACTGGCCTTCATTGTAACATTTGTGCCAAGCTTTTGTCACTAGGCAATGTCTTCTTTGTGTTTGCTATTATAGCCCAGGCTTCATTTTATCTCATCTTCTGCCTTGTTTGGTCTCATTTACACTTTATTTGGTTGTATGTAATTTTGTCATTTTCTCAGTAGGAACAAAAATACGTTAATTTCCATTGCCAAAGATAGATATGCCAGTAGATAAAATACAAATAAAAGCAGAGGGTATAATAAATCTTCTTATGAAGGACTGCATGGTAAAAATTATAGGTGTTGTGAGGACTTGGTCGTGGGCAGAATTCTAGGAATGGACCTGACTGCATTCACAGAACTTCAGAACTGTACTGTTTCAAGTTAGGGGAGGTTGGAATTGAAGAAAGAGAAGAAAACGAACTCCTCCTTGGCATGTTGTTATTAGAGTAGTGCTTTAATAGTCATGGCTTGTTTTCCCAGAAATGTTAGGAATCCACACTAGTGGGTGTTAAATGTCTACAATAAAAAGTTAAGGGAAGTCGGGTGGTGGTGGTACATGTCTTTAATCCCAGGCAAAGGTATGTGGATCTCTGAGTTTAAGGCCAGTCTGGTCTACAGTGTGAATTCCCTTGTCCCTGTGTCTATACTGTGTAGAGGTCTTAATATCTCCGAGCTTGATGAGAAAACTTTTAAGAGAATGGAGCTGGTGTACCTTCCTTAGATGAGTGTGAGGACTAGACATAAGTGTGGCATGTTTAGCTCATAGTAGGCATTTAAAGGAATTATTTTCAGGCTGGTGAGATGGCTCAGTGGATGAAGGCACTTGTTACCAAGCAGGTTGCTTTATTGATTGCTCAGTTTGCTTTCTTATAGAAAGAGGTAGCACTACCAGTCCCAGGGTAGCACCACCCACAGTGAGCTGGGCCCTCCCACACCAATATCTAATTAAGAAAATGCACTACAGACTTACCTACAGGTCACTCAATGGAGGCAGTTTCTCATTGATAATCCTCCTTCCCAAATGACTCTGGCTTGCATCATGTTGGCATAAACTAGCCAGTACACTGGTAACAAGTTTATCCCTAAATAATACTGGACAGTAGTCTTCTTCCATGAGTTATACACTTGACTTTACTGGGCCATCTCCACTGACATCCCCAGCAGCCCCTATGGTTAAGAATGCTGCCCACTCTCTCCTGCAGTTCTAGTGCCTCACCCACTAAAGGCTGTTTGTGCCCTTCAGACTGACTGCCTTTGTGTGACTCAGGGAGATTCATAGTCCAGTTGTATGACAAATAGTATTTTCCTAGCTTATTCTTAATTATTGGACTAAAAAATCCTTTCTTCCTTAATTAATTTAGCTTTTGAGTTGAATTAAAAACACAACTCCATAGGTTTCTCTAAAAAATTATTTGTTTATATTTTATGTGTGAGTGCTCTGCATATCTGCTTGCATGCCAGAAGAGGGCATCAGATACTATTACAGATGGTTGTGAGTCACCACGTGAGTGCTGGGAATTGAACTCAGGACCTCAGGAAGAACAGTCAGTTCTCTTAACCCTTGAGCCATCTCTCCAGCTTGATTTATTTTCTTTTTTTTCCACATTATTATTATCTGCAGTGTCCATTTATGGGTCATGAGGGAATGTCTTTCTTCTTGTAGTTATATGGTAACCTTCTAACTGTTGAGGAAGAATGTTACTTCAACTGTGTTTTTCTTTTCTTTCCTTTTCTTTTGCTTTCTTGATTATTGAGGCTTAGAAAAATAAGCTATTTACTAAAATTGTCTTTGGGTAAGCTTGAAGTTATAACTCAAAATGTGTGATAAAAGGCACTTGCAAGGGAAGGAAGTTAGCAAGCTTTCCTTGCATGCTATATACGTGGCTTCCACTGAGAGTTTGGAGATGCTGATTTGGAATTGTGGTTGGATGTCTGGAAGCAGCATATCTATGATTTATTTAGTCTTAGGTTTGAATCTGGAAGCATGCTATTCATTTCTCTGCCGTGAGTCTAGCAAGACATGATTACATCACCACAAAGTTTAGTCTACCTTAAAAATGATTTCCCATTGCCAAAGTTGATGGCAAACTAAGGACACTTATCTTCAATCCATGAATATTGTGTGATCAGCAAAGCATTAGAAAAAGAGGGTTTTAAAGTTTGTCTTCAAAGGTCAGTGTAGTGAATGACAGCACATGGAGAAGCTGCCCTCTGCTTTCACTGCTTCAGTCTGGTTATGTGGGGGATCCCTCCACCTCAATGAGACAGGGTTTTTCAGTCTACCCCTGGCTGTCCTGGATCTCAGTCTGTAGAACAGGCTGGCCTCGAACTCAGAGATCACCTGCCTCTGCCTCCTGAGTGCTGGGATTTTAAAGGTGTGTGCACTGCCGCCTGGCATTGGTTATGTGGGGCTTTCCCCCACCCCCAGACAGGGTTTCTCTGTGAATCTCTGGTTGTCCTGGAACTCACTCAGTAAGTAGATCAGACTGGCCTTGAACTCACAGAGATTTGCTAGCCTCCGTCTCCCTGAGTGCTGGGATCAAAGGCGTGCACCACTACTGCCTGGCAAGTTTGTTTGTGTGTGTGTGTGTGTGTGTGTGTTTCAGCTTTTATTAGGTTCTTAAAGCGGGAGAAAATAGAGGCCAATGGTTGGCACAGCCAAAAAGGCTTCACGTTGCCTCTGGGTAGCAGTGTGGGAGAGGAGTGTAGTCAGGGAGCAGGAGTGCTAGTTGGAGCTGTGTGCTTGGGTTTTATTTAATGTGAACAGCCAAAACTTTGATCTTCTAAGGGAAAGTGTGGTGTCTAACTTTGAAATTAGGAAACATTTTATCTTGCTTTTAGATAAATAGAACTGCTTTTAATAAATGACATTTATTGAATCCTGTGGGCCACCTCTGCTTTGTTTTCCTCTCAGCATCTTCTCGTATAGTCTCCAGGCCCCATTAAAGACACTGTTTAAATTGATAGCATTTTATATTTCACAGCAAAGCTCTCCTTTGGATACTGTATTATATGGGAAGTAGCTTTGTGACTGGAATGCGAGCAGGCTCTTGATCTTAAACACCAGAGAGCCTAAAGATAGTGGGAAGTATTTCATGTGTCAGACTAGCTATTCTAGTTGAGTTGGCTATTTTGTAAAAGGATTTATTTATTTTATTCTTTTACAATTACATGTAGGTGTGCATGTCTGCATATGGGTATGCACGGATGAGTGGAGGTGCCCTCAGAGGACAGAGCCATTGATCCATGGAGCTGGCATTATAGATAGTGAGCTGCCTGATGTGGGTGCTGGGAGCTGAAATCTGGTCCTCTGGAAGAGCAGCAGTGCTCTTAACTCCCGAGCCGTCTCTGTAGCCCAGAGTTGGCTAGTTTGGGGAGTGGCAGCCCTTCTGTGGTGTTAATTATATCCTGTTAGATTTTTGCGATGCTGAGGATCCATTTCAGTATCGCACGCATGTTAAGCAAGTGCCCTTTAGGTATAGTCCAGTTTGATTTTCCATGGATTTCTCTTAAATTTATTTACAGTTTCTGCCTACTTGCCACACCTCAGGGTAGTACCTTCTATATTGGTGTCAGGTTTGCTTGGAGATTTTTGTTACAAGAGTTGGTTAATGAATAGTCTTAATAAGCACTGTTAAACTCTCCTGTTGATTTGTGACTATTGTCCAAGTTTGTTCATTTTTGTCTTTCCGGTGTGTGATTCATTTTAGGCTGGTACAGGTTGAGGGGACACATATACTGTGGCCAAAGAGCTGCGCAGCAGTCCTGAGCATTACTCAGTCTGGTTTTGATGATCGCAGATGCAGGAGCTACAGCTGGGGATGACAGTGACCACACTTGTTAGGTGCTGGTGTGTCCAGCATCTCATAGGGCACCTTACCTTCTACTCCATAAATGGAGAGTCTCTAGAAGTAATGACCTTTAAGCACTGTAAATTAGTGAGTCATTACACAGCTAACAGTTTCTTTTTCAGATAAGAGGAATGAGCAAGGTGTGGTGGCTCACACCTGTAATCCTAGCAATCGAGAGACTGAAGCAGGGGAATGACTGCGGCTTCCAGCTATAGAGTATTGTAGAGGAAGACTTTCTCTGCACAACATAAAATCACTCCCCACCCCCAAGAGGGAAACAAATAAACAAAAAACACAAGGAAAGAATGAAGAACAGAGAGGCAGAAGTCTGACTCGGGCTCCCAAGAGAAGTAGTTCTGTAAAGCTTCCCAGGAGCCACCAGCCAGTCACAAGCATGACCTCTTGAGGCTGGCACACCAGGATGTTTTCAGGTGCCTCTCTCTGCTGCTGCAGCTTTCCCTCCTACATAGTCATTAACACGACACTGGGTATGGTGGCTCATTAGCTAATCCTAGTACTTGGGGAGCAGCCACGAGTTCTAGGTTAGCCTGGCCTACTAAGTGAGATCCTGTCCCACACCTCCAAGTGAAATGGGATAAAAATTAACATTGTTTGAAAATTTTGTGATGCTACTTGCTCAAGACACTAAGAAATTCCTAAAACCAAAGTGTTAATGATGGCACTATCTGTATAAAATGTCAAAAAAATACTGCCGCTTATGCCGATTCCCAAAGTTTAAATACTTCTAGGCAGAAGTAGAGAAGTTGATTTCTGTAGATTTTAACATGTTTTCCATAGCATTCTCAGGATACCATTTTTGGTCTGTTTTTCCCAAGCACCTTAAGGAACATCGAAACAGCCAGTGACCTTTAAATGAGAAGAATGTATGGTTTAAAGTATAGTCTAAAGCACTTAAATAAAATCTGTAATGTAATTATGAAATGTAAATTTCCCACCTTACAATAGCAGTTAGACATCCTTCTATATTCTCATTCTCTCTCTCTTTGATTTTTCAAGACAGGGTTTCCCTGTGTTTCTGACTGTCATGGAACTCACTCTGTAGATCAGTCTGGCCTCAAACTCACAGAGATTTGCCTGCCTTTCTATCTGCTCAATGCTGAGATAAAAAACATAGGCTATCAATGATCCAGTGCAGAGTAATTTTTATTTAAAATGACTTATATATGTGTGTGTATGTATGTATTTGTGTGTGTTAGTATGTCATGTGTGTTTGTACCCATTGGTGTCAGAAGAGGGTGTCAGCTGTCATGGAGCTGGTTGTGAGCCATCTGTCATGTGTGCTGGAATTCAGACTCTTGTCCTGGAAAGAGTGTTTTTAATTGCTTAGCCATCTCTCCAGCCCTAGAGTAGTTTGAAGTGTAATTTTAATGGATAGTTCATCTTTATTGCTGTTATGCTGCTGTCTGAGAATAACAATACTCTTACAAAAATGCTTTCACAAGAATCAAAAGTTAGAACTTAGGGCCTTTTTTGGTTTTTTTGAGACAGGGTTTCTCTGTGGCTTTGGAGCCTGTCCTGGAACTAGCTCTGTAGACCAGGCTGGTCTCGAACTCACAGAGATCCGCCTGCCTCTGCCTCCCGAGTGCTGGGATTAAAGGCGTGCGCCACCACCGCCCGGCAGAATTTAGGGCCTTTATATATTTTTATTAAGAACTAGGATGCCAAAAAAAAAAACCCCAAAAAACCAAACAAAAAGATACTAAGATCCTTGCCACTGTTGTGAAATTTCTTTGTTAATGGCTGCATGTGTATTTATAATGCGTATGTGATATTTAGAGGTTACAGCACCAGAGCCTGGGGTGTAGTTCAGTGGTAGAATAACGTTGGATTTTGGACTTGATCTCTAACACCACAAAATAATCAATAAATAAACAAACTTGCCAAATTACTAACTGAATGGGAGGTTGCAGTCACGCCTGTTCTAATTCAGAGACAGCTTGAGGTGACTTCCCCTGAACTCTGAACCTTTGCCTCATGAGTTAGCTAGACAACTTTCTAACTTTTGGCTATGTTTTGCTTTCCTGGGCGGGCATGCTCCACCCAGTAAGTCTCAGGTAGTGACTCTCATGTTTGCTGTTTATGGTACCACTCTATCAAAGATGCCAGAATCTGACAGTTCTGGTTTTGACACTGTGTCCTGTTTATAGTATAATTTGCTGAGTTTTACATGGCCTTTTGGGAAGTGGCATTCAAACGACTTCCTATCACATGTTCCAAGGAGTTGGCAGTGTTGTACACCTGTATCTTCTAACAGATTGGTGCTGGTAGCAAGGTGACCTTCAAACAGCTTCTCTGCGCTTTGCCACACAAAGATGGACACTTTCAGGACTTTGGATCTTCTCTTTGTCTCATGGGGCAGGTACTAGCAGGATGAGGAGGAAAGTGACTGTTGTCCGCCACTCGGTACATTTCATCATACAAGGAATTGGTCAGGTTTCTCCTGCAGGTCAGGGTCTCTTGGCTGAAGAGTTAAGTTCTGAATGTTTAACTGAAAAGTAACTATTTGTGGCACGAGATAGCCAGTGCATAAAAAGATGTTCTCAAGTGGATTCCTAACAATGTTATTTTGTTAAAATGATCAAAGATGCCAGGCATGGGAAAAGTACTCTCTCAATGAGTTTTGTGTTATTTTATTTTAAGGATTTTAGCTCTAGTATATGAAACTCTGTTACAAAAATAAGTACTTATTCACTTGAGAATTTAACCCTGTGTTCCTTTATAAACGTGTTCCTTGTTTCCTTTAGATCTTGAGTACCTGATGCATGCAAAGCAGCAACTGGTGACCACAGCCAAGCGCTGGGATGCTTCCTCTAAGACTATCGTAGATTTCGAACCTAATGATACTACTGATTTGGAGAAGAGCCTTCTGATCAGATACCAAATTCCTCTTTCTGCTGACCAGCTGTTTACACAGTCCGTTTTAGACAAATCATTGACCAAGGCAAACTATCAGTCACGGTTGCACGACCTGCTTTATATTGAGGAGATAGCCCAGTATAAAGAAGTCAGCAAGTAAGTTCTTTGAGAACCTCCCTCCTCCCCTCTACTCCTCTCTTCCCTCCCCTCCTCTCTTTTCTCTTTTCCTCCCTCCTCTCCTCCCCTCTTCCCTCCCCTCCTGTCCTCTTTCCCCTCCTCTCCTCCCTACTTCACCCCACTCCTCCCCTCCTTTTTATTCCTCCAGTCCTCTCCCCTCCTCCCCTCCTCTCCCCCTCTTCTCTATTCTCCTTGGTCTACCTTTAGAGTGGTGTTTTAAATTTTACAGTTTAGATGCGCTTAAGTAAAGATGGGCATTAAAATAATTATTCTCCATTAGCTGTTTTTATTTAACCAATCAATCAGCTAGCTTCGAAACAGGGTCTTGTTATGAAGTCCTGACTGACTTAGAGCTCGATATGTAGGCCAGGTTGGACTTGAACTCTCAGTAGTCCTGCTTCTGCCTCTTGCATGTCAGATTGCAGGTATGAGCCAGCACCCTTGGCGCTCTGTATTCTATCTTTATTGGAAGTGCTAGTAAGAATTGTGTTTAGGAAGCCGTCGGTAGTGGCTCATTCCTTTAATCCCAGCATTTGGGAGGCAGAGGCAGGTGGATCTCGGTGAGTTTGAGGCCAGCCTGGTCTACAAAGCGAGTTCCAGGAAATAGCCAGGGTTACAGAGAAACCCGGGCACAAAACAAACAAAAAAACCAGAAAGAAAGAATTGTATTTAGTACCTGGCTCTTTTTCACAGTACCTCACTGAATGTCTCCTGGGATCAGCTGTGCTCACTTTTGCCGTATAAAACCAGTCCTCACTCTTGAGACACTTTGCAGTATGTGTAGGCTATTGCAAGCACTTAGAGAATATTTGTTGAATCAATGTACAAAGACAAAAGTAAGCCACATATTTTGAAAGTTATAAGTTTATAAGTGCTCTGTCATCTTTTATATTTTGGCCACAGCCACATATAAAGAGCTGAAAGCAAAAGATTATTTGATTAATGTAAGAGAAGTAGTCTTAAATGAAAGTGTGAGTGAGTAAAACTATTACAAAGGTCATTATTTTGAAAATAATT
This sequence comes from Microtus pennsylvanicus, assembly GCF_037038515.1. Lineage (NCBI taxonomy): Eukaryota > Metazoa > Chordata > Mammalia > Rodentia > Cricetidae > Microtus > Microtus pennsylvanicus. The sequence continues at coordinate 14,243,049 of NC_134589.1, read as the reverse complement.
TTTCCTGTTTAGGTAAAATAGGATGAATTTTCAAAATTGAACCTCAATGAGACATGATTACATTTTTGTAACTATTTTTCCTTTTAAATATAGTCTAACCAATATACTTTTTTGTAAGCTGTCTTATCATTAATAATAGAATCAGAATGCTCATTAGGACCATACACAAAAAGAGCAAATGAAAATGTAAAGTACATTGTGCCACTCTGCTTGTTGATTAAATGTGATAGGACCTTTCAAAGTATCTTACATGAGATGTGCCAGGTCATTATACTTTGTTTTCATTATTCTGGGACTCTGCCATTGCTCTTTTGGTTGTGTTCTTATCTCCCTGCTCTGTGCGGAGCAGAGTTTTGCTGTGTAGCATAGGCTGGTCTAGAACTTGTCACTCTTACCCATTTCCTCTTGAGTGCTCATATTACAGATATGTGCTGGGCCGTTTATTGGTAACTGTCAAGTGCCCATGTGTACACGTGATGTTAGAGGACAGTCTTCAGGATTGGGATCCCTCCATCCACCTTGGTTTTGAGACAGGGTTTCTCTTGTTTTGCTTCCGCATTGTATACTCAAGCTTCTGGCTGATTCTCTTATCTCTTGCACTTATTGAGGTCACAAGTGTGGGCTACTACACCCCATTTTTGGGTGGATTCTGAGTTTTGAGCTCAGGTCATCCTGGCACTGTACCTGTTGAGCTGTCTTCCTTAGCCTCCCATCTGTGCAAATAAATCTTAAAGGCATGTATTGATTTTGACTGTACTGTGTTCTGATGAAATTATATTTATTAACACATGAATATGCTTGTGTATGGTTCCCAATATCATATCCTTTTTCTTAGGAAAGAACACTCTGTGAGTATTGGGCTGATGCCTGGCTTGGGATCCATGCTTTTAATCCTAGCACTTGGATACTTGAGAGGCAGATCAGGTGGAGCTCAATGACTTCCAGGCCAGGCAGGACTGTATAGTAAGAGCCTGTGTCAAAACAAAAACAAAAGCACAGCAGCTTACCAGACATTTGGTCCTGATGTTACACATCTGTAATCTTAGCACTCAGGAGACAAAGGCAAGGGAGAGTCATGGGTTAAAGGCCAGCTTGGGCCACCTAGCAATTTCTTAACTAACCCCAGCTACAGTAAGATACTGTTTATAAAGCTTGTGACATGCAGGTGCTAAGGACAATACACTTCATCTTACTGACTTTACAGAGGCTTTCAGATTCTTCAGAATTTGTTTCTTTCTTAAAACAAGAACAAATTTAGGCCACATGTTGATGTGCATTCAGTGATCCTACCTTGGAAGAAATATATTCAGTTCTGAGAGATACATTTTTAAAGAAATAAGGCTTTAGGGCTGGAGACATGACTCAGGTTAAGTGCTATTCTTGCAGAGGACCCAGGTTTTATTGCCAGAACCCACATCAGGTGGCTCACAACTGCCTGTAACCCTCATTTTCAGGGGATCCAACACTTTGGCCTCTGAGAACACCTGACATAAATTGATTTATGCCTTCAACATACACATAATTAAAGATAATAAAAATAAATCTTAAAAGGCAAAGACTAGACATTAACTAAAGCTGCGATTTCTATTGAACTGTGCAGTGCAAACCTACCTGGTCTCCATGCCTGGCTACCTAGCGCACTCCTGCCTGGCAGGCCTAGTGCGGGAGTAGGATGTGTGTCACATCCTAGCCATGAGCACAGCTTCCGTGGGTTACCTCACTTCTCCACTCTGCATCAACAAACCAAACTCAGTGTAATCTAAAATGTCGAAAAACTCCAAATAGTTTATTTTACTAGGCTGATTCTTGTTCATGTAGTGCAAAAAATCTCATGCAATCAAATTTGCTATATAGCTCTGGTGTTTGAAAACTGACTTATCGCTTCAGAGACATGGCCTGCCTAATGCTGGCATTGGTCCTCATCACATTTCTTATCAGCTACACAAGTGCTTACAACAGCTGGTAATCTTGGTGGCTGCATTGCCTCCTGGGAAGGTTGAGATTATTGGCTTCAAGATTGATTCAAAATGTGGTATGCAAGAGTGGAAAGAATTTGAATTATTAAGTTTCAAAGTCCTGTTCTTTAGATTTTTAACTATGTGTTTCTATATGTGTCTGTGTACAGGTATGTGTATGTGAGTGCTGGTGTCCCAAGGAGGACAGAAGAGAGTGTTAGATCCCCGGAACTGGAGTTACATATGGGAGATTGTGACCTGCGTGTTTTGGGTGTGGGTCCTCTGGAAGAGCAGCAAGTGTTCCTAACCTTTGAGTCATCTCTCCAGCTCCAAGCTGGCAGAGCTGTTCTAATACTTGAAGGAGGCTATGACTGGAATTTTAGTTTAGCATGCCAACCTTTTAGGAAGATGAGATATTAGTAGTAGTGGTTTCTACTAGAAATTCTAAACACGCATCTTTAGTATGTGGCTAGTCTCCTGCAGGAAAATCTGCTTTTTGAGGTGTTTATTTTCTAGTGTGTCAAGGCACTGGTTAGTGTCACAGCAGTTTCTCTTGCTGCTGTCAGGCTGTGGGCTTAGTTCTCATGAATAAAGTGGTTGAAAGGAGAGTTTAGTTTATGGTGATAGAAACATGACAGAAAGCCATGTTCAAAGTTTATTATAGTAACATAGGCTAAAAATGTTGAGTTGAAAATGACCTAACCAGTAGTAGGGACCCATGGTGTCCCTAGAAACCATGGCTTTGTGAGAGTATAGCGGGGGGAATGGCTGTTGGTGAGACGGGCACAGTTGATGTAACTCAGCTTCTGGCTTGGAGACATAACTGAATGATGGAGCCTTTTTGCATAATGTTAGAAAGATTTGATTTGGGGTCACGGTGGAGAGGCCAGAGGTTATTCGGTGTTACACATCTGGGCATGGAGAATGCAGGATCAAAGGTATCTGTTAGAAGGTAAGATGAGGGCACACTGGGGCCTTGAGAAGGTGGCTGATTTTGGATGGCAATGGAGGTAGTTAGGTAGCTGAGAGTTCCTGGAGGGTGTGATTCTTCAGAAGCCCGAGGAAGATGGAGTTTAAAGAGGAAGGGAAACATTTGAAGCCTGGACATGACCTTGAGCAACAGAGAGAGGTCTTGTTGGGCAGCTGTATTAGAGGCAGTCTCTTCTAACTTAAGTGAGTTTTAATGACCCAGTCCTTCTCATCATGTGAAAGGTGACTTGTGAAACTCTCCTTAAAGAATCACCTGTGACACAAGGACTCAGGTTCTTTTCAATTGGTGAGGTGGACAGAGGCTATCATGGCTTTTCGTGTGCAGGCTTTTTAATTTGAGTCTTAGTATACATCTGGTCTTTAAATAGTCAGATAAACTTGGGTAAGATGACGTATGCATTTCTTTAAATTACCCAGAAAAATTACATACAGAATAAAAGAAGTGTAATAGGATTTTTAGAAAGTCTCATACAAGGCAGATCTTACTGAATTTTATTTGATCCTATATAAAACTGTACTATTGAATATTAATTTTAATATGTGTAGACCTTTTGGTTTTATACCTCTTTGTATTCTTTCTATCTACCTATCTACCTATCTACCTATCTACCTATCTACCTACCTACCTACCTACCTACCTACCTACCTACCTACCTACCTATCTGTATATCTAGATATCTATCTATCTGTGTATGTTTTTCAAGACAGGGTTTCTCTGTAGCTTTGGAGCCTGTCCTAGAACTAGCTCTTGTAGACCAGGCTGGTCTTGAACTCACAGAGATCTGCCTGCCTTTGCCTCCCGAGTGCTAGGATTAAAGGCATGCACCACCACCCGCCCGGATACCTCTTTGTATTATATGTGATGTTTCCCTCCCTGTAATATATGTGATGGTTCCTTCCCTTTCTTCTTTTCTCCCTTCCCTCCTTTTTTCCTTCCTTCCTTCTTTCCCCTCCCTCCTTCCCTCCCTCCCTCCCTCCCTCCCTCCCTCCCTCCTCCTTCTCTTCCTCCTCCTCCTTCTTTTTTTTTTTTTTTTTTCAAGACTGGGTTTTTTTTGTGTGTAGCCCTGGCTGCCCTGGACTCACTTTGTAGACCAGCCTAACCTTGAACTCAGAGATCAGCCTGCCTCTGCCTCCAAGTGCTGGGATTAGAGGTGTGCACCACCACGCCTTGCCAATACTGTGTAAGTTAACAACTCTTGATTCTCTGACACCTTCAAGCACACTTTGTCTCATACTCACATGTACATGAGTGTCCCGATTGTTGTCTCTAAGATAGGCTGAGCTCTTTTCCACACAGTGAATCTCCCATGTGAGACTCACTTCTTTGTAATACCGGGTACACTTTTATTCTGGTTGTTATTTATTATCATTACCGAGAGAGAAATGTTATGGTTAGATTCTTTTGGTAAGATTTACCTGGCAAGCCCTCAGCTGAAAGTCCATTGTAGTTTTAATTCAGTGCCTTTCCTCCTAGCTTTCAGTAATTTTAAAGTCTTTAATTATCTCAACCATATTCAAACAGGTTTACCTATTAGTTAATGTGTTTCACTTATTAAAAATCACCTGTAGTTTACTCAGACTCACAAGAATTATATGTCCTTGTGCATGTGTGTCTGTCTGAGAGGCAGCATTCACATATGAGGTCAGATAACAGCTTTCACAGTCAGCTTACTGCTTCCACCACGTGGGTTCTGGAATTGAACTCTGCTCACCAGGCTGGGCAGCAGGCACCTTTACCCACTGAGCCCACTCAGGGGCCACACTCAGTCATCTAAAAATTATTAAAAATATTACTTTATCTTATATAACTTGCCTTCAGCTTGGATATAGGAAAGAAAGATATAGTATATATAGATTTGTTAATTCAGTACAGTGAAATTGATACAGAATTTTACATTTCCATATATTTATATTTGAATTTCTTTGTTGTATTTTTTAGTTCTTATGGTTTTGATGAGAAATACTCAAACTAGTTTTCTGCTTTCGATTTAGGTTCAACCTTAAAGTGCAATTGCAGATTTTAGCAAGCTTCATGCTCACTGGAGTTTCTGGGGGTGCAAAGTATGCTCAGAATGGACAACTTTTTGGTCGTTTTAAGCTTACCGAAACCCTTTCTGAAGATACTTTGGCTGGACGACTGGTGATGACCAAAGTCAATGCTGTTTATTTATTGCCAGTCCCTAAAGAGAAGCTAGTACAGAACCAGGGAACCAAAGAGAAGGTTTATGAAGCTACTATTGAAGAAAAAACAAAAGATTATATATTTTTAAGGATATCCAGGGAATGCTGTGAAGAGCTTAATCTTCGGCCTGACTGTGACACACAGGTATGTTTGCAGGCAGTGCCTTCCCCAGTGTCTTCACCCCAGTGTCAGCTGTTGCTTGCTGCTTGTTCTCCCTTGCCGACCAGAAGTGCACTTGACTTTGAAGGCATATTATCCTGGGTAGTTAGAATTGCAGTTTCTGTCACCTTTTGAATTTAAGGAACATGTAGTATGTTCTAGTTTTGTACAAGCTTGAACTCTCTGATTAGACGTTTGACATCTGCAATGAAAGAGTAAGGTTTTTTTGTTTGTTTTTTAAGCTGCTGTGACTAGGGCCACTGGATCAGCATTGTCTGCTTTCCTTGTTTTTCACTAATGGTATTTAGGTGAAGCCTGTGCCCTGTTGGCTATATTTAACTGGAAAGCTAAATCTAGCCTTTAGATGAAATAGACCATTATTCATAGTCAGTCTGTACAGGGTTGTAAGGTCGATTATCACTCAACATGTGATACTACACACTTGTTCTGGTGTTATCAAATGTGTTCTTCATGGGCATGGTCTGCTCAGACACTCTTTATCTAGCATTTATAAGATTTCACTTCTTAGTATGTAAAATGAGGTCATTAATAGCATGTATGCTGTTAGTATGATCACACAAGGTCATCCATGGTAACTGCTTGTTACAGTGCCTAACAAATGCTGCCAATGGGATACAATCATAGTCTGAAAGAAGCTCTAAACTTGTCCTGCAAATTGTTGTCTCCATGAAGTATTTTTGTGCACTGCCAATAGTGATGTTGGTGTAAAAGCTATTTTAAAAACGTTCATTTTGTATTTCAGGTTGAACTTCAGTTTCAGTTGAATCGACTACCCCTCTGTGAAATGCATTATGCACTAGACAGAATTAAGGACAATGATGTTTTGTTTCCAGACATCAGTATGACTCCTACCATACCTTGGAGTCCCAACAGGTATGAAAAGAGATTTCTTAGAAAAAGGAGGATGTTAATATTAAATTGAATGCCTGTATCAGTTCAAGCACACTTGCTTGTTTGGCTTTTTTTCTTTTTCTTTTTTTTTTTTTTTAAATATTTATTTATTTTTATTATGCATACAATATTCTGTCTGTGTGTATGTCTGCAGACCAGAAGAGGGCACCAGACCTCATTACAGATGGTTGTGAGCCACCATGTGGTTGCTGGGAATTGAACTCAGGACCTTTGGAAGAACAGGCAATGCTCCTAACCACTGAGCCATCTCTCCAGCCCCTCTTTTTCTTTTTTTTAACACAGTGTTTCACACTATAACCAGGCTGGACTAAATCTTATTATGTAGTTCAAGTTGACCTTGAACTTGTGGTAATCCTCTAGCCTCCGTCACCCCAGTGCTGGTGTTGCCAGTGCAAGCTAGTACACTGAGCTCAAGCCTGCCTTTGTTAGAAGCTTGCCTATGTTCTTTAGGAGATGAACGAGACATTTGACATTCAGACTGGAGATTAGTTCTGTGGCTTCTCTCAGTGATCTCAATTTGATAGAACACTGAGCAGCTTAGGGATATTTCCAAATGGAATTCTGACGTGACAATCATGACCTTCTGCAGTGGTTCAAATAGATACAACAGCTTTGGACGTAGATGGTATTGTGATTTAGCAAAGTACAGGGAGAGGCCAGAAGATATTTCTTCAGAAACTGCTGTCAAGTTAGGGGTTGTGCAAATAGCCATCTTCTTAACTGTTAACTCCACTTGAAGTTAAATGAATTACTGCTGGTTTGTCCCAAGAAATGCAGCTGTGTGAGTATTCTTTGTCACTGGTTTCTGTCCCATTAACTTCTGCTTTCCTAGCTCACTTGACCATAGGAAAGTATCTAAGTGACTTTACACATAAAGATTTGCTTGGGCGGCCACTTGGCAGAGTGGTGGTCCTGTTCCCTCCTGATGGATGTCTTGGTGTCTTTAGTGATTTATTGATTACTGTTGACAAGTAAAGAGTGAACACAGAGGACCAGGTGGTACATTTTTATAGATCAGGCCTAGAAGGATCAAGACATACAAGTCCATTCAATATTCCATTGTTCCTGGTCCTAAAAACAGAATAAAACATGATACACCTTTTAGTACAAGCTTTCCATTACTGCCTCACCCCACTTCTTTTTATTGCCACGTTTCTCAATAGGCAATAGTCTGCGTGTCTCCCAACATTCTTCATTTACTGTGACTTTGCTGCTCATTGTCCTGAAAGTAATTGTGATCTGATCATAGAAACTCAGGGACATCCCAGCTCTCATTTGGTTGAGCTTTGCATCCATCTCTTTCTTTCCATTCTTATAACTGGTGCTGAGGTTATACTTGAACTATTTTGGTGACATTCTGTTGATCTTCCATCCTGCTGTCTGTATCTCTGTTGTTTGGCATAACCTAAATACTTCTTCCAAAGTTAGTTTTTAAAATAACTGTGGCATTTCATCATGTGTAGATCTTTGGATAAAGTCTGAGAACCTGATGCTGAGCTCTGTTCTAGCTTCTCACTGACTGCCTTCTAGTCCCGTCGTCTTTTCTCATTCCCAGTTCTGGGTGCATTCAGTTGTCTTGACACTTATTTATGCCTTCCTGTACTTATTTACCTCCTTATGTTTTTGTTATTCCTATTAAGCTTTTTAAACATTATGGTAAAATCGATGCAACAAAGAATCCGCCATCATTAATCATTTAAGAGTCTAGTCTGTTAGCTTAAATATATTGATGCTGTGTACTCATGTGTTTCTCTACCTCCTCATCTCTGTTCACAGCTGCATGGTTTCCTCTGCTGACCAGTCTTTGACTGGGATCAGCCTTTTGAAGATCGTTTTGTACTTTAGAGTCACATGCAGCTTAAGTGCTCACTCTTCAAGTAGATGAGCAGGATGCTTCTGTTCCATTATTTCAGCACGTATTTACTGAGTCCCTGATGTGCCAGTTTTGGGCTTTCCAGCATGATCTCTCTAAATTAATTTTTGTCAGTTGTGTACATTTCAACTTTTTCCTTGAACTTCAAGCTTTGTAAAATACGAGATCATGTCTTATTTATTTTGACAATCAAGAAAGTCTTGTACATTGAAGTTAATATTAATTTCAGGTTTAAAGAGGAAGTTAATATTAATTTCAGCCTAGTGAAGCTTTTGGCATTGTGACTTGATTTGCTTATTGTGTCCAACAGTACTACTGGCTGGCTGTTAAGTACAGAAGTGCCAGAAGCTGTCACAGATCAGGGTGCTTTCTTTTTTTTTTTTAAATATTTATTTATTTATTATATATACAATGTTCTGTCTGTGTGTATGCCTGCAGGCCAGGAGAGGGCACCAGACCTCATTACAGATGGTTGTGAGCCACCATGTGGTTGCTGGGAATTGAACTCAGGACCTTTGGAAGAGCAGACAATGCTCTTAACCTCTGAGCCATCTCTCCAGCCCCCAATCAGGGTGCTTCCAAGCAGGGCCAGGCTTGCCCACTACAGTAGGAATAGTAGAGGAGGGTCCTGTGTCTAGGACCTGAGATGCTGGTAGCCATGCAAACCCTTTTCTGGAATCACAGGGATTTTATTTTATTTTTTATTTTTTCCATTCAAAAATTTACACTTCCTCCCCTTCTCCGCCCCCCCTCCCCCTCCTCCCTCCCCCTCCCTCCTTAAGAGAGGGCATGGAACCCTGCCCTATGGGAAGTCCAAAGCCCTCCCCCCTACTTCCAGTCCTAGGAAGCTTTGCATCCAAATAGACTAGGGTCCCAAAAAGCCAGTACATGAAGTAGAAACAAGTCCCAGTGCCTTTATCAATGGCTTCTCAGTCAGCCCCCACTGTCAGCCACATTCAGAGAGTTCGGTTTGCTCGCATGCTCATTCAGTCCTGGTCCAGCTGGATTTGGTGAGCTCCCATTAGAACAGGCACACTGTCTCAGTGGATGGACCAACCCCTCGCGGTTCAGACTTCTTGCTCATCTTCTCCCTCCTTCTGCTCTTCAACTGGACCTTGGGAGCTTTTAGATAGACAATGAAGCCGAAAAGTCATTCTTGAGCATGTAGCCTATGAACTAATTGCAGGAATGAATCGGGCCAGAGGAGGAAAGGCTTTGAATTAACATAGTGCTGGGAGTGAAAGAATTTTTTTTCATTTAAATTTTTTTTTCCCTCTGAAACTAAGCTTGGATAGACTGTTTTCAGCTGTGGAGACAAGGCTCTGAAAGCTGCATGCTTAGGTTGCTTTCTTACTCAGTGGTTGGACAATGACGATAGTTGCTTTCAGATTTTGGCTTTCTTTACGTATTCATTATTTATTGCCAGAAATTGCAGAGATAACTGACATCAACAAAGTCTCAGATCTGCTCTGAGTCCCTTACACTAAAACAGTTGATAATCAGAATGGGTCCATAGTTAAGGAATGATATTGACAAATTTACAGAATTGTTCCTTAAGTTTGTTGTTAAACTCTTAGCTTTGTAATTAATATACAGAGTCCTATATCTTTAGCGTTTTGTAACTCATGCTGATGGAAATGGTTGGTATGTGTTGTTTTGGTTTTTAATGTGATTATTCAAGTAATGTCTTTTCCTAAAATCATCAGAGAATATAGAAATAGAAGCTAAAGTGGATTAAACTTTTGATGCTCAATTATTTTTCCAAACAACTTTAGATTTAGAGTGTTTTAGTTGATGCAAACATATGCAAGGTGTCATTGGCTTTAGGACAGCCGTCTAGTGCCATGTCTTACCTTTGTAGATAGAGGGAGGGTTATAGACGGCAGGGGATCTTGCAATTGCAGTGTCAGTCAGATTGGGTGTGTGGAACTGCTTTCTGAGCTGAGCTTCTGTAGTAAGTTGAGTTACAGAAGCCCAGAGTCAAGTAGCCAGGACTGGGGCAAAGGCCAATAGTGTTATCATAGACCACATCACCTTTCCTCTTGGCCTATAATAACATGTTGGGAGTTTTGTTTTTTGCTTTGTTTTCTGATGCTTGTTGTTCATTGGGTTTGTGTTGGCTGCTCAAAATTTATTTACCTTGTGCTCTTTGCAACCAGAGGAGCACAAACATGAATAGGGCTTTTTTGACTCAAAAAACCCAAAACACTGAGCATTATTTGTTTGTTTGATGGTTTGTTTTGTTTTAATAGATGTGGAGGCTGTTTTGAGAGACTTCTTCCACTGTCAGACTGACCAGAGTTGGGTCTCCAGAAGCTAGGCTCTGTAGAATAGAAAGGCAGAGGAAAGCGGTGCTGGGGATGGTTTGTGGGTAACCATGCCAGTGACTGCCTCATGTCGGGTCTGGACGTGGTGGTCACTTAGAGCTCATTTCTTCTTTTGTGATAGAAGATAGAGCATTGCCAGGCACTGGAAGAGCTATTATTGCAGAAGCTGGCCATTGCAGAGGGACTCTGAAGTAAGGTGCTTTATGTAGTATATGGTCAGAGTTCTCTTTCCTTCTAATGTACAAAAAAAAAAAAAGGTCAAATTCAGAAAAAGTAGTAGTGGCATGTTTTTATCTCCTGAGTTGATTTTCTAAGGGTCTGTAGATTTAAAGACTCTCCTTGGTTTGAGTTTAGCACAGTGGATCAGTTGCAATCTTTGACTGTTAGGACAGTTTTCATATGTAAGGAGTTCAGCCTTCCTCACCAAGAGGGACTTTTGGTCTCAACTCTGTCCTCCTGCCTTTGGTCGTTCCACAGATACTTGACAAGTTTAGCCGGTGTCTTCACACACCCTTCTGTTTTAGCTCACATTTCAGCACTTTTACCATAACTGTTGCAGCATTAGTATTTTGGTTGGCGTTGTGAGGAAGAATGCCATTGATTCTTTACTTTCACCTGCCTCAGCATCTGGTGTCCATTGAAATCTTCAAATCATAACCATGTTGGAAGGGGCTCTCGTGGGAGCGGGTTCATTACACAGCCACATGTGCTACAGGTGGTCATCACTCTGAACAGTAGGAGCTGTGTGGGTGGATGGCATATGTGGGAAAATACCAGAAAATACGCCATTTCATCTGGGTGTATGAAAAGAAACCCTGCTATTTAATCAAGATTTTAGTCAATCTGTTACTTAATCAGATATCTCTTAACCAGGGGGATGTGGGTTTTTCCTTTTCTTTGTGTCCCAGGCCTGGATGGAGATCTTCCAGTAGGTCAGCAGTAGACAGTAGATAGTTGTTTTTTTGTATTCTGTTACAGCTTCCCCATTATGGGAAACAGTTTTTTCTTGTATTTTGAAGTATTGCCAGCAAGTAGACTACAAGTGTTTGTTTTCTTTAGATTAGTATATAACTCAGGTTAGTTTTGATTCCTTGTAGAAGAGATTACATTGACTGTAATCTGGAGAGATGTTAGTGTAAGTGTTGGTTATTGTAGATGCTGTGCTACTTGTGTAGGTGTGTTGGTGAAACTGACAATACTGATGTGTATGTTTGTATTTTCTACAGACAGTGGGATGAGCAATTAGATCCTCGACTCAATGCAAAACAGAAAGAAGCTGTCCTGGCCATCACCACTCCTCTCTCCATCCAGCTGCCGCCTGTTCTCATCATCGGACCCTACGGGACAGGCAAAACCTTCACCCTGGCTCAGGCTGTCAAGCACATCTTGCAGCAGCAGGAGACCAGGTGAGTGGAGGAGGCATTACTGTCTCCTTAGCCAGACACAGTTTCTCTTCTTGTTTTAAAGATAGAATGAGGGCCAACGAGACAGTTTATCCAGCTCTTAATCATTAAAGGAAGAGCAAGACCTCAAAGCGATGAAGTTTGTATTCTCTTAGAATATGTTGTTTTAGAAGCTGGCAATGTAGACAATGAGAGTTTTTAACATAGCTGTCAAATCTTCAAGTGTGCTAAGGGTTGGGTATGTTAGAACTCAAAGAGCTGGGTTTAGAATGTTTATTACAGACAGATTTAAAATTTATTTGGGGGAAGTCCTCTTTAGCCTAGAGTAACATACTCTCTAAAGACATCATGGGGTCCTTGGTGAAGACTGAGCAGGGTGAGGGAAATGGACATGTAAGATGGCCACTGCTCTTTTGGTATTATATACTGCTTGACTAGCTTTATGTTGTGTCATTCTTTTTATTTGCACCATTTATTTCAGCAGGATTCTCATTTGCACCCATTCTAATAGTGCTGCTGACCTCTACATAAAGGATTATTTACATCCATATGTAGAAGCAGGCAATCCCCAGGCAAGACCTCTCAGGTATTTTTAAGGCTTATTATGTATCTGTATCGTTCTTTGTTATTCTTAAGAAAAGGTGTCTGTAAAGATTTTAGAGGCTTTGGAAACACCTAAAGCATTAATTGTGCATTGGCATTTGAAGGTTATGTCATTGGAAGAAATCCTTAAATTAAGGCAAAATGTAAAAATTGTTGACCATTTCTGAAACATTACATATACAGAAAGACATCCTTTTTTAAGTTTCTCATGTAAAACTGTTGTTACGGTTGGAGTAGATTTTGGTATGTACATCTAAAAAATAGTGTAAGATAAGCAATTAGCTTAAATCAAATTGAGTTTGTTTACTAGCACGGTTTGCATAGCAGAGAAGTCATGTAATAACAGTTCTTGACGGAGTCAAATTTTAACTGTGGTCATTTACTGGAAGCTGCACATTAGAGAAGCATGTGTTCTTCACACTTCTGCAGCACTGTGATGATGTGTTAAGGACTTTTTGCTACTATGTAAGAGAAAGAGTATCAAAAGAAATTTTCCATTGCTGTAGAAAGGTTCAATGATTATATGTGGACATAAAATATACTTAAATATAGACTATGGGAGAATAAAAATCCTTTTCTTCAGAAAACAATAAAGAATCATAAGTAGTTATTTTATTATATCATTTACTTTTGTTGTTATATGAGTTATTAGTTTTGCCATTTTGCAAACTAATACACCATGGTTTAGGTTGGTCATATGATTATTAATTACTGCTTAAAATTAATTTCTAACCACACTTTGATTCATAATATACTAACCTCTTATTTCTAGTCGAGTCCAGGCATGGAAACATGAAGTTATGCTATTTAATTCTTTAATTCCCATCACCAAAACCCTTTGAAAGTGTTCAGCACAGTGGTGTGGCCTGCTAGCACAGATGCCCATGCTGTGCTGTCCTCTCGCTGTGAAGACTAAGAAATCATCAGTGCAGTAGAATCAGTTACGTGTAGTAATAAAATACTGACCCTTATCCCCTGAGCATGGGCGAGATGTTTACTGAAAGATGCCTTCAAAGTAGGTTGCGGATTTTAACCTCTAACCTCACAGTGGAAGTGGAGGAGCTAGCATTCTACCCTGAGTGTTCTCTAATGGAGAAGAGTTGATTGTTTTATTTACTTGTAGTGGTGTGTCTGTGTGTGTCTGTGTGTGTTGCATAGAAAATGTGGCAGTCTTGGATATCATGGTGTTCTTGGCTTGGAAGCAGTTGAATGGAGCTAGTGGTGGCGTGCACACAAGCCTTTAATCCCAGCACTCGGGAGGCAGAGGCAGGCGATCTCTTGAGCTTGAGGCCAGCCTGGTCTACAGAGTGAGTTCCAGGACAGCCAAGGCTACATAAAGAAACCCTGTCTTAAACCAAAAAAAGCAAACTAAACAAAACAAAATACTTGAGAAAAGCCCCCATCTTGCTTGGTGGACTTAGCATAGAGTATTTGATATTTGAGATAGTATACTCCCATCATATTTCTAGGTTATATAGCCTTTCCACGTGCAATTATTTTGGGCTGTGAGGATCCGCCATGACATGTGTCCCCATATGTGTAATACAAAGTGATTTTTCCAGTAGAGTGTGTTCAGAGTGGTCCAAGTGCAGAAAGATATCTCACTTTTTCTTAGCTCTCAGAGTTGTTGAATCCAAGATGAAAAAATAATTATTTTCAGATTATTTCATTTAGTAAACAGAATAAAATGAAAAAGTGCCTAGCTTCCTGGAGTGTTTTCTTTATATACAACATCCTACATACTTACTGTAGCTTTATTTCTCTAGGAGAGGTGCTGTCTTGCAGCTGCAACGTAGGAGGGTTTATGTCTGAATTCCTATTAGAACATTAGCTGAGATTAGTTGATAGTTTTCCTATGAATCATAACCATGATAGATTTGGGAGATAGAGCGGATTAGAATGCCTAATTGCTCTTTGAGAGTTTTGCTCCTTTTGGTGGTTCTGGAATAGAACCTTATGGGCTTGGCCATGCTAAGCAAGTGCTCCTTGCCACATCCCTAGCCAGAGGAGGGGGAAAAAAAAAACCAAAAAACAGCTTTACTGGAGTTGTTCTGGAATGTGAGAGATGGAACACAAGAGGGCACCAGATGTCTATAGGCTCCTGAGAGGAGAGCTGTTGATAGAAAAGCAGGCTGATATAAGTTGGCTACTTCTCAGGCCATAGTGTGGACTTGGCCCTGGGAACCAGACTAGTCAGTGAGGAGATAAAGTAGTAGTGTGGTAAGCATGATACTCAGGGTTAGGATTCATGAAGTTTCTGTTAGTTGCCAACTGAGCTTAACGTATTTGGAGTTCTTAGATAACATTTTAGATTACATTGAGTTTCGGTTTTTACTTTGTTTAGAATTGGGGGATTTATATACATGTGTATATATGACATACATGCACACATCCCTATAGACAGATAAGTAAACAAACAAATGAATAGAATTCAGAGATTTGACAAAAAGAATATAGAAATACAGATGGGGAGTGGCACATGACTGTAATCCTAGTACTTGGTGAGGCGGAAGCTGGTGAATTATTACAAATTTGAGGTCAGCCTTGTAATATCAGGAGTCACGAGAGCTACACTGTGAGACTTTGTCTCAAAGTTACAAAACAAATAAAAACAAAAACAAGGAAAAGAAGTATGAGGAAAGCTCCCTCCCTCCCTCCCCCCCTCCCTCCCTCCCTCCCTCCCTCCCTCCCTCCCTCCCTCCCTCCCTCTCTCTCTCCCTCCTTCCTTCAGATTTATTTATTTACTATGTATGCAGTATCCTGCCTGCATGTATGCATGAAGTTCAGAAGAGGGCACCAGACCTCGTTACAGATGGTTGTGAGTCACCATGTGGCTGCTGGGAACTGAACTCAAGACCCCTGGAAGAGCAGCCAGTACTCCCAACCTCTGAGCCATCTCTCCAGCCCCCAGCAGTTTCTTTTTGTATGTGGATCTGAGAATAAGTTTCTGACCCTCGCAAGACCATAGTGCATGGAGGCAGTTATCTGGAGGAACGGTGTTACTGCTGCCTGGGAAAGTTGAAGGCAGCTTCATTTCGGGTAGTCTTTAAAGAAATAGGTATTATTATTATTATTATTATTATTATTATTATTATTATTATTATTATTATTATTATAAAGGAATCATCGGTTTTTGACAATTTCTGTTCCAAGTGGTAACTTTTTGTTTTGTTTGTTTTCCTAGACAGTGCTTATCTGTAGTTCTGGCTGTCCTCGACTAGCTCTGTAGACTAGGCAGGCCTCGAACTGAGAGAGATCTGACTGCCTCTGCCTTTTGAGTGTTGGGATTAAAGGCGCATGCCACCACCACCTGGCTAGTAGTGACATTTTTAGTTGTTTATTGTATGTGAATTTATTACAAAGACTTCAGTGAATTAAAATTACATATACCAAACTATTTTCTGTTTTAAGTATTAATCTGAATCTTATGGAATATGTAAGATATGCTGTCACATATATATTTATGTTTTTTATTTCTCTCCTGTGGTGCTAGAAACCCAGAGTTTTGAGCATATTAGTCTTTATGCCCTACATTTATACTTTCAATGGATGATGAACTTAAAAACATCATTTGCCAATGTTAATTCTCTGATTTGAAAAAATGTCACATTTATTTTATTTCTTTCTCCGCCTTTGTAAATACTACCCCATTCATCTAGCTTCAAAAGCTAGAAGTAGGTGGCTGTAAGCCAGCGATCAGGAGGTAGAGATGGGTAGAACAGGAATGCAGATCATACTCCATCTATGTGTAGTGAGGTCGAGTCCAGCCTGGATGATCTCAGACTCACTGTTTCAAAAGCAGAAATGACAGAATCATCCATTGCCTTAAATTCTATCACTAGATCATTAATGAATTCTGTTGATATTACATTAAAATGTCTAGTGAATCCAATTTGTATATCTCTGCTCTTATGCAAGTCACCATCATCTCATGTCCAGATCCTGGCATTAACCTCCTGACCTACCTCCCTGTGGCTTTTGTACCCTGCTTTTCCCTCCACCTCACTTAGGATTGTTCTGGAATCAAATCATATGAGCTTGTGAGGGCCCATCATGAACCCTTTCCATGTTCATGTTTATTGACACCATGCAGATGCCTTGAAGTTGGCCATGGGAGCAGCTTTTTACATCACAGAAGCCAGCAAATGCTGGAGCCCTTACCCACATCTGTTTGTTAAACAGTGAGCAGTATACCACCTTTAACTCTCTCCCTAAGTGGATTCTGCCCAGAGACCAGAGTAGTCTTCCAGCAACATGAGGCACCACGACTACCCTGTCCAGTCTGATGGCTTTTCATTAAACTCAGAGTAAAGCCAGAGCCTTTGTGGTTGCTCTGAAGCCCTGTGCTGTCGTACAGATCTTTGTCACGTGGTCAGTGGGGTGGCAGAGGCTAGAAGTTTAGGTTGTGTCTGTACATCAGATCAGAGTAATCTATAGCTGATTCCTGTTCATATTTTTTACTGTAGTTATTTGGAAAGATGAAATTTCTTAAGATTTGCACTAAAGAGTTTTTGATTATTCAAAAATTTATCTTCAGATTTCAGAAGCCCAGGTAGAGGTCTTTTTAAAAATAGCTTTAAGAACTTTTTTTTTTTTTGGTTTTTTCGAGACAGGGTTTCTCTGTGGTTTTGGAGCCTGTCCTGGAACTAGCTCTTGTAGACTAGGCTGGTCTCGAACTCACAGAGATCTGCCTGCCTCTGCCTCCCGAGTGCTGGGATTAAAGGCGTGCGCCACCACCGCCCAGCAAGAACTTTTCTAAAGTAAAATTATTGCAAATTGTCCTAACCTAAAAATGTTATAAGCATACAATTTCATGGTTTGTGTTAGCATAATAAATAATTAAAATATAAGTTAAGTACATTTTTGTAATAGTATAATTGAAAAAAGGTAGTTTGAGAATGAAAGGTTTCAGTTTTTAATTTTTAAAACAAACTGTTGCTTATAAAGCATAAATTGATATATTGTTGAAAGATTAATCTGCATACTTAAAAAAATAGGTATTTTGTGTTGGCACCTACACTTTATGTTTATTTGATGGGAAGGTCATTGTGGGCATAGTGGCAGTTTTATCTTAATATTCTAAACTCTAATATGGAATGAATGATTGAGATTTATTTATTTGTTAATTTTTGGCACTATGGTCTTAAGTAACAGTCTAGTGTTTTAGTAATCAGCAACTATGACCGTCCTAACAGGAAGTGTGGTCTTCTCTTGTAGGGTGTATTTCCGAAACCGCTGGGTGAAGACTGTCCACCCGGTTGTGCATCAGTACTGTTTGATCGCAAGCGCACACTCCACCTTCCAGATGCCCCAGAAGGAAGACATCCTTAAACATCGAGTTGTGGTGGTCACACTGAATACTTCCCAGTACCTCTGCCAGCTGGACCTTGAACCTGGTATGTCCACTCACCACAGGGGCTTAGCATATGCCTAACTTTGACAAGTTCTAGCCGGTGGGCCATATCTGGCCAGGTGTTTCTTTTGCTGCATGGAATGCAGCTGCCCATGTCCATTTATTAACTTGTTTCTTGTCTGTGGCTGCTTTTGTGGTGCAAATCTCAGGTGGGATCTTCAGCAGGTCAGCAGGGAAAGAAACTCTTTGGCCCTTGACTGAAAATCATTTGCCAGCCCCCAGTATCGTCAGCTCGCTGACTGCAGTCCCATTTGTGCTCTAGTCAGCGAGGTGGTGGTTAGTGAACACGTGAAGAGTTCAAATATGGACAGTGTTTTGGTGTGTGTGCATGTATGGTTTGTTGAGGTTTCCTAAGTTGTTTTTGCATCTTGTGTAGAAATAACAATCATGGCTCATGATTAAGGTTTCTCTTTTTTAAAAAGTTTACTTGTGTGTTTGTCTGCGTCTGCATGCACAGGCGAATGTGTAGGTGTACGTGCCTGTGGGTGTGTGTATGGAAGCCAAAAGGTGTCCTCTTCCATTACTCCTTGTTTATTCCTTTTAGGCAGAATCTTCCCCTGTGTCTGAGACTCATGCTGTCTTGGGTAGGCTGAAGGCCAGCAAGCCCGAGTGGTTCCCTGTCTGTTTCCTCTTTGGAGCTGGGGTTATAGGCATAGGCAGGATGCCCTACTTGATATGTGGGTGCTGCAGCAGAGCTTCAGTCTTTATCATTGTGCAGTAAGCACTCTTCACTGCTGAGCCATCTCTCTAGCCCCGAGATCATTGTATTTACTCTGGAACTATGCCAAATCACTCTTAATTTTATTTACTTTTCACTTCTGTGTTTTTGAGACAGAGTCTTGCTTTGTTACTCATGTTTGCATTGAACTCAATCTTTTGCCTCAGCCTTCCAAGTACTAGGCTTCCAGGTGTGTGCCACCATGCCCAGCTCAGTCTAATTCTATATGAGTACACAAATCTACCATGACAAGTGTGCTAGTAGGGTAGGACTTGACCATAAGACGACCATGCCACTTCAGTAGATACTTTAGCAGGGTTCTCACTGGCTTCTGTTTTAGTTGTTGACATTGCTCTTTACTTTTCTGTCTCCTATTGGAATTGCCTTTAAAGCCAGTCACAAATTCTGTTGAACCTCTGAGTCCCTGGATGGCAGAGGGTATTCACTTTCTCTGTATTGCTGGTACCTGGCCCAGGGTGTAAACACCTGGAGTCCTCAACTTTAACATTTTTAAGATTAAAAGCTCTGTTTATCTTAAATGAAGAAATGACAGCCAACCTTTTTCTTTTCCCAAATGAAGCTCATTTTAATTTTAGAAAGAATTGTTAAGGGAGGTGACCAACCTGGGATTAGTGACTAACATGGGAAGGCGCCCCCGTGGGATGGGACTTTTTCTCCATGCCTATAGCTCTTAGTGGCTGTGAGGGAAATCCTAGGATGTGTTTCAGAGTTCATGGCACAGTGGCAGCATCACTGCAAACAAGGCTCTTTGAAAGATCAGTTGGGGAATACTTATTCAGCCCCCTCCCTCCTCACTTGGTGCTGATACCTTGTACACGTGTTCTGCAGGTAGAAAGCTAGATGCTGTAGCATTGCTTGTGAGAGGCCAGGGCATCGAGCTGTGTTTACTAGGTCTCTCTCTTGTTCTGGGTTCTGTTACATATTATTTCATTTCATTCTCTTATCAATCCTATGGTGATTATTTTATAGTTAACCAAGCTAACAGGGTTTCTCTATGTAGCTCTGGCTGTCCTGGAACTCCTTCAGTAGACTAGGCTGACCCGGAACTCAAAGATCCACTTGCCTTTGCTTCCCAAGTGCTGGGTTTAAAGGTGTGTGCCACCACACTTTGGCCCTTCTGTTTTTTGTTTGTTTATTTATTTATTTATAAATAAGCTTTTCGAGTCAGGATTTTTCTGTGTATCCCTGGCTGTCCTGGAACTCATTTTGTAGATCAGGTTGATCTCAGTTCAGATCCCCTTGTCTCTGCCTTTTCTAACTTAACTAGTAGACAACAGTATCAGTATTTATGCAGCTCCTGAAAAAAAAAAGATAACTAAAGAAAATAGTTAACCCTTTTTAATCTTTTTTTTAAAAAATATTTAAATCATTTACTTTTAGTACTCTGTATCTGAGAGAGATTATGTGTATATGTGTATATATGTATGTGCAGAAGATATCAGATCCCTGAAGTTACAAATAGATTTCAGCCATCCAACATGGGTGCTGGAAACCAGACCCAGGTCCTCTATAAGAGAAGTGCATTTGCTTAACTACTGAGTCATCTCTCCAGCTCCTAACCTTTTTAAAAAAATCATGTCTTCATTGTTATCTAGATTGAGGATGACCTTAAGGTACTCATGACTCTTGGATTAACTAGGGAAGCTCTTTCCTTAGGGCTGCAGGGAGAACTACTTCTGTACTGCTGCTGTGATGTGTGCTCTGTTTACACTGTGCCTTCCAGGGTTCTTTACGCACATTCTGTTAGATGAAGCTGCCCAGGCCATGGAGTGTGAGACCATTATGCCTCTAGCCTTAGCAACTAAGAACACACGGATTGTTTTGGCTGGTGATCATATGCAGGTAGGTGCCATCTTAGTCGCTGTCTTACAAGTTAATACCAGTTTTTACCAGAGCAGGGACCTCATTCTAGGGCTTCTCTTTACTAGATTAGCCTCTGTTCTGTAAAGGTCAACAGGTGGGAAGTAGGTGATGGGGCAGGAGAGGAGCCTTGAACTTCTTGTAGCGATTGGGGAGACCATGTGGAGCTACCATTGCGACATTAGCCTTGAGGCTATGACAGGACAAGACAAAGGATGTGATAGCCAAGTCTGCTGAGTGCTTCTGTAGTTCCCTACTTCTAAAATCTGTTTTTGAGAAGCTTTAATTTTTAGTGTCTTAT
Source organism: Microtus pennsylvanicus (assembly GCF_037038515.1). Lineage (NCBI taxonomy): Eukaryota > Metazoa > Chordata > Mammalia > Rodentia > Cricetidae > Microtus > Microtus pennsylvanicus. Next base: position 14,222,311 of record NC_134589.1, on the reverse strand, counting down.
GAAATAAAGCATACTATTAAAATTATAGCCACAATTTCAAATATGTCAGATTTTATGCCATTTGCATACTTACATATAAAGAGAGATGCCATCTGTCTGTGATGCTGTTTGGAGCTTGTCCTGATGCTTCAGTGGGTTGAGGGTCTGCAGAGCAGGCGTGAGTCTTCCAGGAAAGTAGCTAGTGTGCAGAAGGAATTTTGTGCTCACTTGCCTGAAGTAGTTTAAGTGTGATTTCTCTCTCTCTCTCTCTCTCTCTGTCTCTCTCTCTCTCTCTCTCTCTCTCTCTCTCTCTCTCTCTCTTTCGCAGTAAAAGGTGTAGCCTAGAGTGGCTCTGTGTACTTATTTAAACAAGGAGGCTGTTTATAATTTTTTTAATTAAAAGAAAACTTTCTTGCTATGTTTTATCATTTATGTATGGATTTAAGGTTGGTTACATAACCCTTTTGTAGTTTTAAAAAAATACTTATTTTATATGTAAGTGTGAATCAGAGTATATCTGTATGCACCATGTGCATGCGGTGCCAGTGGAGGTCAGAAGAGGGTGTGGGAACTGAACCCTGGTACTCTGCAGAGCAGTGAGTACTCTTAGCCTCTGAGCCGTCTCTCTAGCCCATTTAAAGTTAATTTATAAAAAAGATTTATTTATTTATTTTATGTATATATGTTCTTGTATACATGTACATCTGCACACCAGAAAGAGGGTATTAGATCTCTTGACAGTTATGAGATGGTTGTGAGCCACCATGTGGGTGCTGGGAATTGAACTCAGGACCTCTGGAAGAGCAGCCCGTTCTCTTAATCACTGAGCCATCTCTCCAGCCCCTAAAGTTAATTTTTAAGGTTAGCAGATAGGATAGTAGATTTCATTATGGAAAAGGCTTGTTGATTATAGTATTAATATTTGTTCATCATAGTCAAATTTCTTATGAGTCAGTTTTATTTATTTATTTATTCGTTTATTCATTTACTTATTTATTGAGACAAAGTTTTACTGTATATCCCAGGCTAGCCTCAAAACACAACACTTTGACCTAAGTCTCTTAAATTCTGTGATTCAGGTGTGTACCACAACATCTAGCCTGAATTTATTATTTTATTTTTATAGTAAATCCTCTAAAACCCTTATTTGTTTGTTTATTTTGTGTGTGTGAGCGTGTGCGCACACCCAGCCATGCATACATGTTGTACATGTGGAGGTCAGAGGTCAGCTTGCAGCAGTCAGTTTTCTCTTTCTACCATGTGGGCTTTCAGGATCGAACTCTGCATCAAGTCTGACAGCAAGCACTTTTACCCACTGAGCCATTTTGCTAGCCCCCCAGTTTATTATTTTAAATAATTGATTGGTTTGGTGAAGTAACTGATTTATGCTCTTTAAATTATTAAGTTGTATGGGAGGGGTCTGTGTAACTGTAGGAACTTTAGACCCTATTGCTGCACTGCACTCAGTAGGAGCTTTAGTCCTTGAATTCATAAAATGGTTTGTAGACAAGAAGGTTGATTTGGGATGGGTGCTTGCTCCAGCATTCAGCATGTTAAATACATAAGTAGTTGTAGTGTAGAAGACTATATAAGCACTTTCAAAAATACTATTTATATATCTGGTTAAATTTTCTTTGCATGTTTGTCTGTTACAGCTCAGTCCTTTTGTTTACAGCGAGTTTGCCAGGGAGAGAAACCTTCATGTTTCATTACTTGATCGACTCTACGAGCATTACCCTGCCGAGTTTCCATGTAGGATCCTCCTCTGTGAGAACTACCGCTCCCATGAAGCTATCATCAAGTAGGTGTGAGCTGTCCCCTCTGACTCACACTTGTATGGGTTGTGGGAGGGAACCCGGCCAGCACATGGCCAGGCACAGGTGATTTTAGGTGGATTATTTGTGGTCTCTCAGTGTTACAGACTATGCCTAGCTTTGTGTTTTTAAAAGAATACCTCAAAATCCAGAGCTGTGATTCTTCCTAAGAAATAATACAGTTTGAGTACTAAAACTTCAGTTTTTTCTGGTCATGATATGTTTTTCTATGAATTAATACATAATCTATATGAAAATGACATGACACATTATCTATTTTAAGAGAAAGAAAGAAAGGAAATGGAAAGAGAAAAACCCTGACACTGAGTTTTAAAAAAGACTTCTTTTTAAATATAGTACACATGTGTAAAGGAGTCATCTCCTATGTGACATCTGTGTGACCAACTCTTATGGCCAGCATCCAGTTGAAGAGCAGAGTGTCGCCAACTGGGGGCCTCCATGTGCCCTTTTCCAGTCAACAGCCACGCCAGAAACAAACTCTGTAAAAGCTTCCTATAATTTAATAATATCTGTTATGTCATGCCTGCGGAAAGCATTTTTAGATCTCTGGGAGCAGTTGCACGGATTCTGTTCTGTCGTCATCTCACTGCTTTCCTCTTTCATGGCTGCCATCCGTTCATAGTCAGTGATGAGTGTCTCAGCAAAGCCTGTTCACTTTACAGTTAGAGACTACAGCTGGTACACTGTATCTAATCTGTATCTTCGTGTTTGCATGTGCAGTCACATGTCACTTAATCTTAGGATGCAGTCTGAGAACTGTCATTTGAACTTTGTCATCGTGTTAATATCATAGGATGCTTTTCACAGACTAAACAGTGTAACCAGTCTCTAACTCTAAACAGTATAATGAGTCTGCTCACTTGGTCTCATGGTAAGCAGGAGATGTATGAGGCTGCCAGTATGACATAACAGACGGCTTTACAGACATGTTTTTATAGATGGAAGGATACACTCTGAAATAACAAGATACATAAAACAATAGAACAGTCCTTTGGAATAGGAATACTGTGCATCATTGTCCTTTGTGGGTTTCCACCAGCATCACCACAGAGGTGGGGACCTCTTGGTGCTGTGTTTTGGATGTGCTAGGAGGTTTTCAGCTATGGTCTAGGCCATGGGGTCCATTGTTGACCCAAGGTTTGTTAGGTGACCCATGGCGGTACATGATCCACATTACTGGGATTGAGCGTTAGCTAAGAAAATTCAGTTTAGGGATTTTTTTTCCCCAGAGCAGAGATTTTAACTAGTAGTAAATGCTCATCATTTCTTTTGCATTCTGGTTTCATTTCTTACAAATCAATGCATTTAACAATGGTGTTATAGGGACTTTCTCTGTTACCACTGTCATTATTTTTGGGAAATTATTGGCATCATGAGTATTTAGTGTTTGGACAAAAATTAATTGTGGGCATAAATTAGTATTAGAATTCAGCAGGTTTTTGTGTAGGTGAAATTAATTTGGCTGATAGATTCCTTTGTTCTTTTCTTCCTCTGCAGCTATACCTCTGAGCTTTTCTATGAGGGTAAACTGATGGCCAGTGGAAAGCAGCCAGCACACAAGGACTTCTACCCACTAACATTTTTTACAGCACGAGGGGAGGATGTACAAGAAAAAAATAGCACAGCTTTTTATAACAATGCAGAGGTATCTTAGTTATTCATGCTGATTTTAATGTTTTCTTGGTCTGTTCTTTTGAGCATTCATTTTGAATCCAGGGTTGACAGTTTATAGTGTGTTGATTTCTTTTATAAGAAAAATTGAGCCAACTTTACATTTATTTATTAAGATGAATCTACAGGAGGAAAAAAAATTGATTTTCTTCTTCTTTTTATGGGGGAGGGTTTTTTTTTTTTTTTTTGGAGACAGGGTTTCTTTGTAGCTTTGGGGCCTGTTCTAGAACTAGCTACTGTAGACACAGAGATCCGCCTGCCTTTGCCTCCCTAGTACTGGGATTAAAGGCATGCTCCACCACTGCCCAGCTCTGATTTTCTTCTTGTAATATTGTTAAAGCAGAAAACACAACTTTGTTAGGAAAAACCAATATATTCTGACATAGAGCATTATTAGCTTAAGTTTAAAGCAGATTTCTAGCTTATACTCAAAGGAGGCATCATTTTGAACAAGGAAGAGTTGAATTGAAGAATCCTGTGCTTCCAAGAGATCACACAGTCTCCAACATTGGCGCACTGTCTCATCAGGGACTTCGTAATTCTCTTTTCCAGTTTCTGCTTTCCAGAGAGAATGTGGGTGTCCTTAGGTGTTCAGATCAGGCAGCAGGCAAACTCACAAGGAAACCTTAAGGGAGTAGTAGGCTAGGAAGCCTGTGGCTAAGACTCCAGTTGTCACAGAAAGGTGAAGAAATTATGTGTGTTTCATTTCTAATCTCTGCTCATTATATTTATGAAAAAACAGCTTGTGTTACATAACAGGAGCTCATAGGTTTCTTTAAAAATTGATCAGAGGGTTATAGTTAGAATTTAGTGCAGGAAAACCATCAGTACCACTTGCTCAAACCCTGACATTTTCATTAGTCTGTGCCATTTCATTTTAGGAACAGGTAAACTTTTCTTTACATAGAGCAAGACTGAAGGTGGGTGCTCAGCTCCCCTTTGTTGTGTTTGCACTCAGGCAAGGATTAAAATCGTGCACCACCACATTTGGCCTTTCTTCAATTATTTTATTTATATATACAAGTATATATTTGTTTTTTAACGTATCTTCTTATTTTGGTATTATTTTTAATTATAATTGTTATCTTTTATTTTTGAGATTAATTATATCATTTCCCCCTTGTAATTCCTTCTTCCAGCTCCTCCATGTATCCCCTTACTCTCTTTGAAATTCATGACCTCTTTTTCTTTCATTTACACACACATGTATATATACACATATGTATGTATATATGTACGTATGTATAATTTCCTCTTAAATATATAAATACAAGATGCTTAATCTGTATAATGTTATGTGTATGTTTTCAGGGCTGACCAGGTGGAATTGGGTAACTGATCGATGTGCTTTTTTTCCTGAGGAAGACCATTTCTCTTGCTCTCAGCATTCCTAGGTTGCCTGTAGTTCGTTGTTTAGGATTAAAGCCTAAAGAACTTCCCCCTTCCATGTCAGCTGTCAATTGGTGTTCCCTTGCTCAGATCATGTTTAGGCAATCATGTTAAGTCAGACTTTATGGGTTAGCTTCTCTGACGTTTTTAGGAGAAAAAAATCTCATAGCAAACTTCCTGTGCCTCTGGTTCTTAACAATCTTTCCCCACCTCTTCCGAAATAATTCCTGAGCCTCAGGTGTAGGAGTTGTGTTGTGGATAAATATCAGTTGGAACTGGACTTTCCAGCTGTGCATTTTGAGCGACTGTGGTTTTGTGTAATGCTGAGAAATTTTCTTGAAGAGTGAGGATTACACTTGCCTGTGGATAGAAGGGTAAATGCTTAGATGTAACTAGGGATTATGCTTGATTAGAGAAGTGGTGATTATAGATTCTCCTTTAAGGGCCTTGACTTTACTAGCCCTGGGTTAACTGGGTTTCCAGCACCAGGAATGATTTCCCTATTGTTGAGTGGGTATTTAGTCCAATTCTATAGTTGTTGGTTACTGCCCAACCACCTGTGCCAGTACTGTATCCTTCGGGTTACTGTGCCATGCTGGTTGCTGTGGTTCCTAACTGGATAGGACTGTTGTTTGCTTTCTTCCTTTGTGAGTCTTCATGGTGCCTTCTTATGCCATGAAAGTTAGTCCTCAGGGAGGAAGATTTCATGTCTGATCCAACTGGGTTCTCTGGGTCCTGTGTCCGAAGAACGTGGTATCTTCAACAATAGGGATTTGTCTTTCACCTTTGCAGGGAACAGCTGTAGCATATATATTGTATTAGGAGTCTCTTAGACAACCTTGAACAGTAACTCAAAAGAGTGCTTCTCATGCCTAGTGCTGGTGTTTCATTGTTAGGTAGTCTACAATGGCCCTTGTGGGGATCGTTGGCAGCCCAGATGGAAATTTCATTTACATTATTTCAGTGTATGTATTTGCAAACTTACATATATTATATATTTAGTTGTTTAGTGGTGTTTCTGTGGCCAATAGTATGTATGTAATCAGAATCTATTTCAGATTTATCTAACTAAATTTCAGTGATACGGAGAAACATCAACATAGCTCTACATTTCCCCTCCCCTTTTCAGTTTTCATTCTCATACATATGTGTCAATGTTTAATAATTTGAAAGATACCTTGTTAAATTGTGTGTGTGCGTGTTTTTACAATTCCAAGAGAAGAAAAGGGACAGACATATAGTTTAATTCCCCCTTGTGGGGATATCCACAACGTTGAGCATGCTAGGTTGTGCTCCGCCAAGCTACACTCCTGCCCATCCCTCTGTTTCTATTCCCATGCTCTTCAGCTCCCTGATGCTTTCTGTGACTACCTGCCTTTTGTGTGCTTACTGTCAACACATAGTGTATTTCTGTATGCTGTAGCTTGACATTATTTTATACAATTGCTCTTTAAATTAGTTGAGAGGAGGAAGAAAAGGAAACAGCTATGTTCTGCCTTTTGTAACCATCTACAGGGTTACAGTCTCAGCAACACTATGGATTTACATTGCTATATAGTGATATTTGGTTTGGAAGAATGTTCCTTAGTATTTCTGGTCAGTTATTTTGATAGTAGGAAATTCTCTCAGGTTTGTGAATGTCTTTATTTTCCCTCTGTTTTGAAAGTTTTGCTAGATGTAAGGTCAGTCCCCGCCACCATACTGAATTTCCCTCCTCTTCTTACTGATGAGAAGTTATCTGTTTATTGTTAGTGTCTCTTTGTAAATATGGCTGGTTTTCTTTTCTTGTTCTCAAGGTTTCATTTTTGTCTTTGATTTTGAGCATTTTGACTGTGATATGTCTAGGTGCACATTTTAGTATATATCTTAACTTGAAATTCATTGTATTTATATGTGTTTTTAATCAGGGAAAGACATATTTTAGCCACCATTTCCTTGGACATTTTTATTAGGATGTATTAATTGTAAAGAGTAACCGGTTTCCTCATGCATGTGTATTAAGTGTTTTGGTCATGTTTACTCCTTTTCCTTTTCTTACTTCTGATAATCATCCTTCTTCATCCGCACCATTTCTTATCTCCTAGATTTTACATGTCCACAACAACAGACCATTTGTCTTTGTGAAATTGGCTTATTTCACCTTTAATATGATGATCTAGTTCTTTCATTTCCTGCCCCCAACCCTCTATTTTTTCCCCTTTAATGGCTGAATAAAACTCAATTTTTGGTAGGCGTGTATACAAACACGCACATATTGTGTGTTTGTTTTTATTTCTCTGTATAGTCGTGGCTGTCCTGGAACTTGCTCTATAGACCAGGCTGGTCTTGAACTCACAGAGATCCACCTGCCTCTGCCTGCCAAATTCTGAGATTAAATGTGTCTGCCACCATGGCCAGCCCGATTTTCTTTGATTATGTTTAATTTTTTTCCTTCTCTCTATCTGATTTTCTTTAATATTAGAACACGTTGGAGCTTAGCGATGTCTCTTTGGTAATTTTTCTTCAGTGACTTTCCTCACTTTACGTTGTATTCTCTAACTTGCCTTTTTGTTTGATGAGCTCTTCTGTCAGCACAGACCTGTTGAATCCTGCTAGTATCTTTTTTCATGTCAGTTATCTTAGTTTAAGTTCTTTGGGGCATGAATTGTGATCCAACTGAAGTTGTTGTTGTTGTTGTTGTTTTTTTGTGGCAGTGTTGCTACTTTCTGAGCTTACTTTTAAAAATTTTATTTATTAAGTGTCTGTCAGCCACCCAGGATTGGTGCTTGGAAACAAACTTGGGTCTTCTGGAAGACTAGAAAGTACCGTTAGCTGCTGAACCATCTCCCCAGCCTCCAGGAGGAATCTTCTGCATTTAGACCAAGGGAAGTTGGGATCCAGTGATGCTCACTGGCCACCAAATGTGCAAAGGATAGGGTTTTTGTCCTGAGAAGGACCGCACTCTTCTCCTGCTGTCTTCTTCAGATCTCCCCTGGGCTGTAGGAGATAGGAACAGGGGTTCAGGATCTACCCAGCTGCCACCACCTGCTCAATACAGTCCTTTTGCAGTAGGGAACTGTGGAAAATAGAGTCCACCAGTGTTTACCAGTTACTAAAGCCTCCTGTAATAGCTTCTTCACCATAGGGGTTTGAGGGAGATGGAAATTGGCTGCTGAAGCAGTTCTGGAAGCAGTCCCCAGTGTGGTTGCCCAGCCTCTCTTTCTTCTTACTGAGGGGCTGCAGATTTCATTAAATAGATGTTTCCCTCTTGCTTGTAAGCTCTTGGATCAATCTCTAGGGTCTTTGCTGAGTTTGGCTAGGCTATAACAGTTCTATTGGGAGGCAGTTTTCATTTTGTTACCATTTTATCCTACTTAGAATGTAGGAACAGAGGGATAGGGTGGGGCAGTGGTTAGGTTGTTGTTTCATGGTAGAGACTGTTGGGGTTTTGCAACAGAACATCTTCTGTGTTTCATTTACCCCATATCTGTCCATACAGGCAAAGCCATGCTTCTCATATTCCTTATTGCAGTAGACATTGTAACTTCAAATAGAAATTGTTAGTAAATACTGAATAAATATAGTTAAGACATTTACAATTTCTACTTCAGCTATACAACATTAGAGTATTGCCTGATTTTGGATTGACCTTGCCAGATAGATAGACAGATGGATATGTGGAAGGAAGGAAGGTAGAAAGGAAGGAAAGAAAGATGGGTGGATGGATGGATAGATAGAAGGATAAATGGGAAGAAAGAACGAAAGATACTTGCCAGATAGATAGACAGACAGATAGTAGGTAAGTAGATAAGTATATAGGTAGGTAGATAGACAGATATGATTGTTTTCTAAGTAATAATCTATTTTTTGATCAATTCATTGAGATAATGTAGACAAACTGTACTAAAAACCCTATATAACCTGGCAAGTAGGGGCCCAGCAACTTGCTGTATAAAATCTATAGAAAATTTCATGTGATGGCTTTGCTGAACTTGTACCACAGTAGGGAGCAGATTCTGAAAGTCTCTTTGAAATTTGTCTTAGTCCCAGCTGAGGTTTGTGTCACATAACAACTGTTGGAAATGCCCTACTTAGTTGTATCAGTAGGTTACAACGAGTCCTCCTGGGATCAGTGGAATCTTCTGGTTGGTTGAGTAGTTTCTTGGCTTGCTCTAGAGTAGACTGAGAAGCACCAGAGTGGTGTGGACTTGCTTCCCTGCTTTACCTACATTCTTGATTCTACCCTGTTTTTCTGCGACACTCCAGGTCTTTAGTTTAAGAATGGGACATGTGGAAAATGTAGCCACTTGCTCAGCACATTTTCTTGTTTTCAATGTTTCCTAGTCACAATATTATAGGATTTTGTTGTAAGGAGGCATCTTGTTCATTTCCCGGCTCCATACTACCAAAATAATCACACAGAAACAGTATTAATTAAATCACTGCTTGGCCCATTAGCTCTAGCTTCTTATTTGCTAACTCTTACATCTTAATTTAACCCATCTTCATTAATCTGTTCATTACCATGAGGTCATGGCCTACCAGCAAAGTTTCAGCACGTCTGTCTCCAGCGGTGGCTTTATGGCTTCTCCCTGATTCTGCTTCCTTTCTCCCAGCATTCAGTTTAGTTTTCCCTGCCTAGCTCTGCTCTACCCTATTATAGGCCCAAAAGAACTTAATAATCAACAGTATTCACAGCATACAGGGGGGAATCTCACATCAGGATTTTACTGTTTGAAATGTGAATGCAGTGTTACCTTTCTTACTATGTTTGTGTCAGGAATGCTCTATTCTCTTTAGTGGATTGGTTTCTAAATGGCATTTGCTAAAATGCAGCCATGTAACAGTCTGCTTCAGTTACCATATTCTTTGCTCAAACCCCAGTGGTAATTTTAACAAGTATGTTTGTTTAAAGGTATTTGAAGTCGTGGAACGTGTAGAGGAGCTAAGAAGGAAGTGGCCAGTAGCATGGGGGAAGTTAGATGACGGCAGTATTGGTGTGGTGACTCCATATGCTGATCAGGTGTTTAGGATACGTGCTGAACTTCGGAAAAAGAGACTATCTGATGTGAATGTAGAAAGGGTGCTAAATGTTCAAGGTAAGTGTTAACTGTAATGAACTACATTATTCAAATGTCTTAAAGTGTGTCCAGATTGGAATTTTTAATTCTATTAAATAATCTTAGATCTTTAAGAACTATGATATAAAGAAAGAAAGAAAAGAAATTTCCTTACTCTTTTGGGCCAGCAATGATATATTGATTTCCTGCCAAGCTCTTTAATACTAAATTTGCATGTTTATTAAAATTGCAATACCAAATAAAAATAGTAATAACAAATTGAATTTTCTATCACTACAGTTATATGATGTCACAGATATCTACGATATAACAATATGCAACATAATACATTCTGTTGTACTGTATTTGGGAACTAATTTGAAATATTTTATCTGTAGACCTCCTTAAGCCAGCAAACGTGTTTTTACTATTCATGAAATGAGTTATTATAAACTTTGTGCCTTTAAATACATGAAGCAGTGTGATAATGTGAGCACTAGAAAAGCCCCAGGAATGTTAGGTACATGATGCGACAGGAAGGGTCATCCAGTGTCTGGATCATGGGAAGCAAGGGCTCCCCTCTACCCCCATTCATGGCACACTCAGTTGGGTATTTCAGTAATGAACACAAATGCTCACAGGGTAAATGTAGGTCAACTGATGCTTTATTCTGTGTCCACATGAATGAGGAGCAGATGAAGATGAAGGGCTAGAGAAGAGAAAACTGAACCTGGTATTAGCACTGTTGTCAAATGTTTGGATCCCTAACTCCATCAGGCTTCTTTGTGACATCAGCCTTGTCTGTCCAGTCTGGCAAGAGAGTAAATGGCCCTGCTTCCAGGAAGAAGCTTCTTGTGTAGGGTGGATGTTTGGCTAGATAATCTCAAAGATTGGTCCCAGCAATTATGATTAGGAGAAAACATTAAGCTAGGGTGGTGGTACATACCTGTGATCTGAGCATTCAAAAGGCTGAGACAGACAGATCATCAGGAGTTTCACAGCAGCCTGGACTACACAGTGGATTTAGGACCAACCTTGACAATTTAGCAAGATTCTGTTTTTAAAAGCAAAACAATTATCATAATAACTTTTTTGGTGTGGTAAAATACCAATTAAAAACGTCAGCATTTTGAGCATTTTCATGAGAGCAGTTCAGTGGCAAGCGGTACCTTCATTCCTGTGGTATATCACCACAGCTATCACCACCACCACCCATCACTAGAGCTGTCTGTCTTCCCAAACTGAGGCCCTGCGCCCATTAAGACCTCCCATTCTTCTCCAGTCCTCGGCCAGCACTATTCTGTTCTCCCTTCTCTCTGTGTGAATTTCCCTACTTTAGGGCCTCATCTAATTAGACTAAGATAGTGCAGCTTGAATAGTTCTCGCTCACAGTGCTTGGGGCAGGCGTACTTTAGATCTCACAGCTGTCCTCTAATTTAGGGCTTAAAAAAGCTCACATTGTAGCTGTCCTTCCGTGACTAGGTTTTGTTCACTTAACTCAGTGCCTCTAGGTTCATTCATGTTGTAGCATGTGCCAGCCTAGTAACTTAGTGTGTGTAATTACACCAGTGTGTCTGTGGACACTGGGTCACACTTTTTGGCATCGTGAGCAAGGCTTCAGTGAGCATGGGTGCAAAGTTCTCATGGAGACCTTGCTTGCAGTGTGGGGGTTTTCTCTGAGGTGGTCTTGCTGAATCAGATGGGCACTCTGTCATTTTTGAGGTCCTGCCACGGTTTTCCAGAGCAGCCGCACGTCTCACAGCTGTGCACAGGTTGGGATTCCTCACGTCTCGCCAGCACTTGTGCTTCAGCAATCATGACTTTAAAGATGTGGGATTTATTCTGTCAGAGATTCAGTGATGATCTCGCCTTTTTTTCCAATTTTTTTGTAGGAAAGCAATTCAGAGTTCTGTTTCTTAGCACAGTGCGTACACGCCACACTTGCAAGCATAAGCAGACGCCAATTAAAAAGAAAGAGCAACTTCTGGAAGACTCCACTGAGGACTTAGATTATGGTTTTTTATCTAACTACAAACTTCTCAATACTGCCATCACAAGAGCACAGTCCCTGGTTGCTGTGGTGGGAGACCCCATTGCTCTGTGCTCTATCGGAAGGTGTAGGTAAGTCTGTGTTACTGAACTGAGAGACTCAAAATGGGAAATATGGAGGAATTTGCACCCTTATGCATGTATTTATCTGTATGACTTCATGGTGAATTAAAATCAGGCTTACTGATAATGTTACCTGACACCCAGTATTAGTGAGAGATATTTTATTTAGTGCCTGTTCATGGTATATGTGTAACTGTAGATTCAGACAGCCAGTAGCCAGCAGATACTCCCCGTGTCTGTGTTCTCTGCACTCCTCTAGCTGGAGACAGTCGGTGAGCAAAGACACATCTGTCTCTGTGGTGCTTACACTTTATTTGGTAGGAAATGAAGGCTGACAACAAATTAAATAAGATCATTGCATAGTATTTACTAAATAAATTAATACAAAAAAATGAGAGCATGGGGAGCTTTTAGGAGTGACAGGTGAGATAAAGTGGTTTGGGACCAGAAAGGATGTGGTCAGAGGAGCCTCCCCACCAAGCTGACTCAGATGACTTTGGCAGTGCCAGGGTGAGCTTTGCATACCAGCAGCTGAAGTGCTGTAGGAAGAGGGGCCAGCTGGTGCCAGAACCCTGAGGTGGGGTATGTGTGTGTGTATCTTTGGACAAGTTTAAATTTTTTACTGTCTACTGCCTTTTATCTTCTCCTTGCTTCATTGTTTTCATTTCTTAAAAACTTAATTTTATTATTAAATTTATTTTTTACAATTTAATACATGTTTATAATATAGTCTAATAAAACTCAGTTCCAAGTTTTGATGAATTTTGTAGTCATTTTCTTTTAAGGCTTTTGTTTGTTTGTTCATTTGTATCAAGACAGAGTTTCTCTGTGTATCCCTGACTGTCCTGGAACTTGCTCTGTAGACCAGGCTGGCCTAGAACTCACAGGAGATCCTTCTCCTTCTGCTTCTTGAGTGCTGGGATTAAAGGCATGCACAGTCATGTCCTTTGCAGGGCTTCTTAATTTAAATAATTTTTATGTCTGGTTAAAATTAAAATACCTTAAAATTAAGGGAATAGAAGTAAGTGACCATAACTTGTTTTAGGGTAATTTTATTATTCATTATGCTATATAAGTAAGAACAATGGTTCTACTAAAATATAGCTGAAATACCATCTAGACATTTTCTGTACAGTTGTGATCTTGACCAGTTAAGAATGTAAACTGTATGAAGCCAGGACTGTAAGATTCAACTTTTGCAGCATTGTAAAACCGCAAAAAAATAATTTTTAAAGAAATTTATAATATTCTGTTATGAAAAAGAGAGAAATATGCTAGAGGGCTAATTGCATTTTATAGGTGTGACAAAACCTGCCTATAAATTCAGAATGGTAAAAAGAAATCAGGCAGTCACTAAGCTGCCCTGGCACTTTTTTTTTCTTTCCTGTAGTCTATCTTATAATTCATTTTTATTTTAAATTATGCATATGTGTATATTTGTGTATGGGTATGTGCATGTGAGTGCAGGTGTCTGGAGTTACAGGTGGTTATGAGTCACCTGACATGGGTGCTGGGAACCACACTCATATCCTTTGGGAGAACAGCAAGTGTTTTTTTGTTAGTTTGGTTGGTTTGGTTTTTTCGAGGCAGGGTTTCTCTGTGTAATAGGCTGTCTTGGAACTCACTCTGCCTCTGCCTCCTGAGTGCTGAGATTAAAGGCATGCACCACCACCACTGCCCAGCAAGTGCTCTTAGCCACTGAGCTGTGACTGCAGCCTCTGCACCTATGCTTGAGATAGGAATCTCTCACTGAACCTGGAGCTCACCAGTTTGCTAGTCTGACTGGTTAGGACCCTGACTGCCCAACTCCACCTTTGTCCTCTTGCCCCCCACTCCTCAGCACTGGGATTACAGGCCTGGGCCTCCATACTGAACCATCCTTAGCCCCGAGTCATTCATACAGCTCCAAATTAGTAGAATCTTCTATAGGGGAAAGCTGCTAACAAAAGAATCCACCTTTTTTTTTTTTTTTTTTTTTTTTTTGCTTTTGTTTTTTAGGGTTTTGCTGTAGTTTTAGAGCCTGTCCTGGAACTAGCTCTTGTAGACCTGGCTGGCCTCGAACTCACAGAGATCTGCCTGCCTCTGCCTCCCAAGTGCTGAGATTAAAGGTGTGTGCCACCACTGCCCAGCCAACCTTTTATTTTTAAAAGTAAAGCTCATAGGTTTCATAGCTCACCTAGGAGCAGTTCTGTGGTCACATGACATCACTTTTATGTCTAAAAATTTGTCATTTGTTTATATTCATTAATGACAAAATCTGGATAAAGGAATGTATTATATATGTGTGGGCTTTAATACTACAGCACATATACAGATGTCCACAGGTAACTGTGTAGTTGGGTCTCCCCTTCCACCTTTACATGAGCTCCAGGGATTACACTTGGATTATCATGTTGGCACAGTCAGCACTTTTACTGACTAAGCCATCTCACCAGGCAAGGCCAAGAATATTAATGAGTCTCCTAATTTTATTCACATCCTGAGAATTTTGCTTTAGTTCCTCAACTGTCTATCCAAAGCGTGTTGGTTAGAATGTTGCAGTCTCTTGCCATTTGTGTTTATGAGTAAATAATATAGAAAGGGAGGATGTGTATGCAAACAGTTCTGTACTCTTAGGGGGATGAATGGCAGAGTAGCATGGAACCACATTACTGTGGGCTCTCCTAGTAAGTAATTCTGAGTAATTAGCAGCCTGAATGTTGTTGAAGAAGCTATATTACATTTTCTGTGGCCACACTGAACAGCACAGAATTAGCAGTTTTAGTCTTTCTCTGATATGAACTGTCACTTTCTCCAAGCAGATTGATGAAGAATTCTTCCTAGGGCCTGCTGTCAAGTTGCACAGGGCTAATTTTTAACTTTAGGCTGAGTCTACTGATGGCTCATTTTGAACTGAATCTCGGTTACCAAGGACTGCAAATAATTCATGTGCTAAGCCAGCTGTTTGCAGGGGAGTAATACAGTGTTCAGTAGAGGGAGAGATTACACGGTGAGAATGTTGATTGCCTCTTTCATTTGGATAGTTTAATTCATGGTTCCAGCTCAAGAGTTGGTAGTAAAAATATCAGTAATAATAACTTTGCCAACCAACTAATACAGCTAACATTACAGGCCAAGTCCAGGGGATGTGCTGTGACTCCCTAATCCTGTGAGAATGGAGAAGTGGATTCTGTGTAGTTTGACCTCTTCAGCACCCTCCCACTTTGCGTGCTGTTTATTAGAAAGTAACATGCTTGTCTCAGGTGTTACTGGTTTTCAGGAAAGGATTCATGTGTATTACACCAGCTTGATCTATTCTTTTTGTTGTTGTTATTTTTAACAGAATTTGTCCATTAGACTGAAGTAGATACAATGAACTTCTTCCTCCCCACTAGCAAATATTAATCCAGCAGCTGCTCTTGTCCACCACCTCTGTCAGGTGCTGCCTTGTGTACTCTGCACACATTGCCCTATTTAGTCAAACCAACAACCGAACAGCAAGCCGTTTTCCTTTCATTTTGAACGGGCAGCCTGATGGAGTGTGTTTAAGTAAAACTACTCAAGGCTTCATGTGGTTCATGAAAACAGTGTCAGAAATGACTTCAGAACTCAGGCCCTTCTCAGACATCCAGACATCCATCTTGCCCATGAAGAAATGACATGTTTTGCACATGACAAATCTGTGCCAAGTGGCAGGGTGGTGACACAATGGTGACGTTGTTCCACATCCCAGCCTTGGAGGAATTCTTTCTTACAACTGGATTCCATCATTAACACATTTCACTAACTCGGTAAATAGCAACATATTTAATGCACATGTAGACTGTGACCCAAGGACAGCGAGGGAATACTTATTTGGTGTATGTATGTGTGCACACATGTATGAGTTTTGGACTTGTGTGAGTTTGTGTGCATGTATGTGTTTCTGTGTCTCTGTGTGTATCTTGGTGTGTATGTGTGCGTGTTCACATGACTTTTCAGGTTTTACCAGTGAATGTAGAACCAAAGCTAACACAAAGTCCAAAGCATATTTAGTTTGGTTCGTGCTTCCTTTACTTATTATAAGTCATGTTCAGCTGGAGAGGTTGTCTCAGCCAGGAAGGTGCTTGCCACAGAGGCATGAGGACCTGAGTCCAATTTCCAGGCTTCCCCCAAACCCCAAATAAATCCAGGTGCTCCAGATGCTGGCCAATGAGAGACCCTGTCTTAAAAAACAACAGCAAAGCAAGGTTGACTACTCCTGACGTTGACCTCTGACCTCCATCCCTTTGCCCTCACTCACATACACAAAACGTAGCATTATGTCTTCTCAGATCCAGGAAATTAAGTAGCACTGCATAGACGTAAGTGGCTTTCTAGCTAACATTTCTCTTTAAAAAATGGTCAGCGTAATAAGAGATTGCCATAGTAGGGGGACTGCCAAGAATGGTGAAGCCTTTACCTACAGTGGTGAGATCTCATCCCCAGAGTACGGTTGAAATTCTCACATGCGCTTCCACTTCCTGTGTTGGAAATGCCTGATGGGCGAAGGAAAGAGCTGACCCCACAAGTTGTCCTTTGACCTCCACTCACATGCCGTGGCCCGCACTCATACACACACAGTCAAAGTGTAATACTTTATCTTAAAGAGCTTTTATGGAGAAGAAAACTCAAAATTCTTTTAGCTTTAAAACTAAGAATTTTGGGAACATAGCTCAGTAGTAAAGGCCTTTGCCATATAAGCCTAGAGACCCATGTAAAGGGGAGAGCCAGTGTCGCAAAGTCCTCTGGCTTCCACATACACGTCATAGAACGTGCTCCCACTAAAAAGCCAGGCCTTACTTTGTAGGAAGTAGTACACACTTACTTACCTGAGCTGTACGAGGCCCTGGGTAACTCTCCAGCACCTCCATTACCTGTGTTTTTCTCTGAAAGTTTAGAAGTGAGAAGCTTGAGAAACATGATGAGGAATGATAGTCATAGTGTTTGTTCTGTGCACGGGGAAGCCAGTACAAAAGAGAAACGTTCCAGAGGTCACTGCACATTGCAGCTACTGGGACAGAACCAGGGCCTTTTGCTCTGTCCATGGGACCTGAAGCTAAGTCAGGTCTAGAATATAAATTCCATCTTTTGAAACTCGATTTATTTATAGTGTTTAGAATGCTTCTGACATGGTGTCCTTTAAGCCAGGTGTGGTGGCTTTTGCCTGTAATCCTAGCAATTGGAAGATTGAGGCAGTAAGATTGTTGTGAGTTCCAGGCCAGCTTGGGCTAGAGAGTGAGACACTGTCTTAAACAACTACAGCAGTAATAGCAAAAAGACACCCCTCCCCCTAAAAAAAAAAAGATGAAAAACATCCTATAGCTGAAAGATTATTTGATTATGATCTCTGGGGTTAATGAACCGTTTTCATGAAATATGAGGTTCTTTGACATTTTTGCTTAATTCAGTGTTGTTTCAGCTCCTACACAAAGCTGAGGTCCATATGGGTATGGGATGTGAAATTTAAGAAGGTAGCTTAAGGGGCTGGAGAGGTGGCTCATCGGATAAAAGCACCAGCTGCTCTTCTAGAGGGCCTGCGTTTGATTCCCAGCACCCATGTGGCAGCTCACAGCTGCCTGTAACACCAGTCCCAAGGGATCTGATGCCTCTTCTGGCTTCTGTGGGCACCCAGCACAGATATATATGTAGGCAAAACACCCATACCTACAAACTAATAAAATTATCAAGACATCTTAAAATAGCATATTCTAAGAGCATCGCACCGTTTAAACTGGAAGTGAAACTATGTAAAGTGGAGTTGATATTACAGATTAAGCCAGGCAGAATAACAAAGAATCCACTGGGTCTGGGGAGAGGGCTCAATGGTGCTTGCTGCTCTTCCAGAGGACCAGAGTTCAGCTCCCAGCACCCATATCAGGCAGCCCATAACTTCCTATAACTTCAGCTCTAGGGGATCCATCATCTCTTCTGGCTTCTCTGGGCATTTGAACACATGTGGCATGCGTGCGCACGCACACGCACACGCACACACACAAATCATGAGATGGATGTGGTAACCCACACCTTTAATCCCAGTACTTACATCCGAGTTCCAGGCTAGCTAGGGATAGGTAGAGCCTGTCTGAAGTAAATAAATTCCTTGTACTTTGTCTTGAAGTACAACACAAATTGAAATGCCAAGCTATGAAACTGATGCTTTATCAATCAGACCTGAAATTTTTTCTTTTGAATATTGTATAGTGGAGCTGTGTTGGTATTTGAATGTTGTAAAAGGTCTACGGAGGGGGGCTGGAGAGATGGCTCAGAGGTTAAGAGCACTGACTGATCTTAAGGAGGTCCTGAGTTCAATTCCCAGCAACCACAAAGTGGCTCACAACCATCTGTAATGAGATCTGGTGGCCTCTTCTGGCCTGCGGGCATGCAAGAAGGCTGAATACTGTGTATACAATAAATAAAAAATCTTTTTTTTTTTTAAAAAAAAGGTCTATGGAGTTTTAGATCATAACTACTGTATTGGAGATAATCCTTTCTTAGGTTTTCTTCTATCATTACAACAAAGAATTCTATTTATTTTTAGGTGGAGAATGGTAGAGGAGGTCTTCCAGAGTCCTTCTCTGGCCTCCACATGTATACAGGGACTTGGACATACATGCACACACACTACACACCACACATGTACACTCAAGCACATAAACATATGCAAACTTGATTCATTTAGGAAGATTCTGTCTTAGCTACTTTTCTATTGCTGTGCTAAGTCAACCATAACCATGACAGCTTATGAAGAATTAATTTGGGTTTCACAGCTCCAGAGGAGTAGAGTTCATGAATATCATGGTGGGAAGTCTGGCCGTACGCAAGCATGGCATTGGAACAGTAGCGGGGAACTTACATCTTGATTCACAGCAGGAGGCAGGGCCTTTGGAATATCAATACTCATTTGCATTGGGATACCTTCTAATTATTTCTGAACAGTTCTACCAAGTGGGCTATATGTATTTAAACCATTATACATTTTGTTCTTAAAACACAAAATGAAGCCGGGCGGTGGTGGCGCACGCCTTTAATCCCAGCACTCGGGAGGCAGAGGCAGGTGGATCTCTGTGAGTTCGAGACCAGCCTGGTCTACAAGAGCTAGTTCCAGGACAGGCTCCAAAACCACAGAGAAACCCTGTCTCGAAAAACCAAAAAAAAAAAAAAAAAAAAACCACAAAATGAAGGATAACTTTTTGGTGTGCACTTCTAGCAGAACATAGCTCCTGTAACCAAACGGTTATCTTCCTAGCCCGTGCGACGTGCTTGGAAGTCCCCAAGTGTGGATGTCTTACTTTCCCTTTTCTTTATACTTTGGATTATTTGCCTAGACCTATCTCTTAAAGTCATCTTTAAAAAATAAGACTGAAGGCCCCGCATGGTGCTTAGCAAGTAAAAGCATTTGGTGTGCAAGCTTGACAACCTTACTTTGACCATCAGAACTCATGATAGAAAGAGAACTAACTAATTGGGGTTGTCTTCTGATCTCCATATACACACAGCTACATGTGCCTGTACTTAAACACATGCATCCACAAATAAGATGGTAAAACACAGCTGTAAAGAAACACAGTTCAGAATTAATTGCATTTAAAACTGTCGTCACCCATACCTGCTCATGCGTTAACTTTTTATCATAAACTTATCCCTGATGCTTTTGAAGCCTTCTTGATTACTTAATGTCCATCTGGTCGCTGGGATGCTAACTGGGGAAGAAACCATATCACATGTCTTCAATGGCATAATCTATTATTCTAACCTCATAGGTACACGTTTTTATACTAATAGTCAATCATGTTAAACTTTCTTCATGTTGCTTTTGGTAATATTTATTTCACGTTTGGAGATTCATTCCCAAACCTTTAATAGCATACAACTGTGACCAGTGTGCCTTTTTGTTTTTGTTTTGTATGTTATAGATTTGTTTATTTTATGTTTAGCACTCAGGAGTATTTCTCACTTTTGTATATTTTCCTTTTCTTCTTTAAGTTAGCATATGAAGTCATGGGTCTCATGGCATGTGTGTGTGTATGTGTTAGTGTAATGGTTCTCAATCCACCTAATGTTGTGTCCCTTTAGTAACAGTTCCTTGTGTTGTGGTGACCCCCAATCACAATATTATTTTTGTTGCTACTTCATAACTGTAATTTTGCTATTGATATGAATAATAATGTAAATATCTGATATACTGGATATTTGATATGCAACCTCTGTAAAAGGGTCATTCCAACCCAAAAGGTTGAGAACCCCTGGGTTAGTACTTTGTTCTTCCTCATCCCACTTTCCCTGTATCCTCACCCATCCTCTATCAACCCCTCTTGCTGGTCCTCAGCCCCCCTTCTGCTTTCATGTCACACATACTCTTTTTACCCCCCTCCCTCAAGATCTTTTAGCTCATGGTTTTCTTTCTAGTTTCATGATCTCCCCTCCCACACAAATGCACACACACACACACACACACACACACACACACACACACACACACTTTCTGTCTCTCACTCTTTTAAGTCTAGATTCTCTGTATGAGAGAAAACATGATATTGTCTTTTTTTAATATTTATTTATTTATTATGTATACAATATTCTGTCTGTGTCTATGCCTGAAGGCCAGAAGAGGGCACCGGACCTCATTACAGATGGTTGTGAGCCTCCATGTGGTTGCTGGGAATTGAACTCAGGACCTTTGGAAGAGCAGGCAATGCTCTTAACCTCTGAGCCATCTCTCCAGCCCCTGATATTGTCTTTTTGAGTTTGGCTTGTTTTGCCTACCACTATGATCTCTAATCACATCTGTTTTCTTGTAAAATATGATTTTGGCTTTCCTTATGGCTGAATATATATGCGTGTGTGCATTCTGTGTATCTGCTGGTCTCTAGACTGGTTCCATTGCCAAACTGTTGTGGAAAGCGCAGCAGTAAATATGACGGTGCATGCATCCAGGATGTGCAGGCCTCTGTGCTGTGTCTTTGGGTGCTGTAGCTGGGTCTTGTAGTTTTGTAGTGGCTGTAGCAGTTTACATTCCCACCAGCAGCAAATGCTGTCCCCACCCCCAACATCCTCACCAGCACTGGTTGCCCCTTTTTCTTTGGTGATGACCATTCTGACTCTGCTGCGATGGAATCTTAAAGCAGTTTTAGTTTGGGTTTCCCTAACTGTGAGGGATGTTGAACACTTTTTCAAATATATATCTCTTGAGTTCATTAGCTTACTTACCAACTGGGTGAATTTTCTTAATGCTCGTAACAGTTTTGAATGTATTTTTTCTTTTCTGTATTTACAGATTTGATAAGAAAATGAATAGTGGACATTGCATTTTTTTCAGTTCCTTCCTTGTATTTTCCGTAATTTATTTAGCTCTTACTACTTGGTCAATATTCTAAGTTGTGGTTATGACAAGTATCTCTAAGAGAAAACTATATGAGTAGCTGATTATTTTCAAGAATCCTCATGTGGATTATCTCCTTCATGGCTCCAGTTTATGTTCTGACTGAATCGTTTTATGTAACCTAGCATATCTAGGTTCTTTTGTGCTGCGTATGTTTGTGTCTGAGTGTGTGCATGTGTGTGTGAGAGTGAGTGCATTGAATATGCATTTCCATATGTAAGCATATTTGTGGAAGTCGACGTCAGAGCATCTTCCTTACTCTCCACTCTATTATTTTAGATTTCTTTCTATTTTTGTGTCTGTATATATGGGCCACATGTGTGTGGGTGTCCATAGAGACCAAAAGTCAGGTCGCCAGGAGCTGGAGTTGCAAGCTCTTGTGCCAGCTGATGTGGGTGATAGAAACGAAAGTTGGGTCAAGTGCTCTTCCATCTATTCCATCTTATTTTCTTGAGATGGGAGCCTCTCACTGAACGTGGGGCTTCAGTGGAACCCTTTTGGGGTATAGGTACTATACCCTAACCTTTTTGTGTGGGTATTGTCTTTCAGAACTCAAGTCTTCATGCTTTACAGCAAGTGTTTTGCCAACTGAGCCATCTCCCTAGTCCCACACAAAATTCTTTACAGTTATACTAATAAGCATTTAAGTTTGTATTCTCTCTCTATATAGTATATAGATACAATCACTCATTAGTTATTGATGAGTTCTGAGAAAGGCAATTTTGAGCGATAGCCTCATCAAATGACTATCATAGCAGATATCTACACAGACTAGGCCAGCCATGACATTGTCCACTGTTTTATATATGCATTGTGGTATTGGCCAAATGTACAGAGCATAAATGTTGATAGATGTGTATATTTACATGTTTCACTAGAAGTACACGGTACATGTGTACATGTGTGTGCATAGGACTAGAAGTACAGATTTTCTATAGATTCTTGAAAACCTTATTATATGGCTCACAAGCACATTTCTATAATAGGGTGGAGGAGTCAAGTTTTTTGTTTTCGTGTTTTGTATGTACCATGCTCCTCGACTGACTATAGTGTGCGCATCAAACATAAGATTTGTCACTTGCTAGAAAGAGTCTGTGTCATACTCATATGAATATTAACCTTAAGCACTTGAGGTGGGCAGAATTTGAAATCATCTTTAGTTACTTCTATTCACACACGGGCGTTTGTAACCCAAATTTCTGAATCTTTTCTGCAGGAAGTTTTGGGAGCGATTTATTGCCCTGTGTCATGAAAATCATAGTCTACACGGGATCACATTTGAACAGATCAAGGCCCAGCTAGAGGCTTTAGAACTCAAGAAGACATATGTATTGAATCCACTGGCTCCTGAATTTATCCCTCGGGCTTTACGACTGCAGCACTCAGGAAACAGCAGCAGACAGCAGCAGTCATCACCCAAGGTAAAGCCCTGCTGTACACTGGCTTGTTGGGCTGCAGGTAATGTTTATATTTGCAAGGAACGTTCCCAAGATTTGGGTGAACAAATGAGAACACAGCATGGTGGGGAGCCATCCTTAATGTTGTAGTCATTCTCGGAAAGAGTGCGATAGCTGAAAAGTTCTGGCACCCTTCCTTTAACCTCCCAGCACTCCCTGCTTATAGACTTGAGGCTGGCAGATAACATGGGAATAAAAACACAGCTTAAAGGGTTACTACACATTTTATTTTGATTTAAAAAATCTGAAAACACTAATTTGATTTGCGTAGAGTGTGCATATTTGTGTGTTTGTGTGTGTGTGTCCGTCCCATGCATAGATGAGGCAGTCAGAGGGTAACTTGATGGAGTCAGTTCTTTCAGCAAATTCCTTCACCTGCTGAGCCATCTTGCCAGCCCCAATGAGATGTTTAAAAGCATGTCCATAACAAGCTACTAGGTACAGAAATTACATTCTGAAATAATGTTTGAATAAGAAAATTGTTCTAATCTTTTAAGTGGCATTTGACAGAGTTGAGACAACTTGCTGGATTCTTGAAGATGAAATGATTCTGTAGTCTGAAAACAACTTGTTTGGAGGGGGCAGAGCTGAGGGGTGTAGGGAGGTCAAGGCCATTTTCAGTTCTGAGCGTAGTTATTTTGAGCAAAGTCAGCTCTGGCTTGTTTGTTCCAGTGCATGGGGGAAAAAAACAAAAAAGCAAAAACCCTTTCTTGCAGTTAGCATCCTGAAAAGCAGACTCTGTGAATGGTACGGGTAGATTTGCTGCAGTCTGTTGGATTCTTTATAGTAGGCATGGCATTGAACTTACTGATCTGAATTTAAAGAGTATGTTAGCGTTGGGCTTTGTTATACCTAATGTGAGCAGGAATGAATGACTTAATATTTTGAAGGTCTTTTAGCTGAGGGCACTGGACCTCATTACAGATGGTTGTGAGCCACCATGTGGTTGCTGGGAATTGAACTCAGGACCTTTGGAAGAGCAGGCGATTCTCTTAACTGCCAAGCCATTTCTGCAGCCCATGGATTAACTTTTGTACATAGTCAGCTCTAGCTGGCTGCTACATTTTGTTTTGATTATAAGCTTCTAAACTGTATTTTGCCCAAATCAAGTGAATCTGCTGCTTACAGTTACCCATTAAATCAAAATATGGTGGGTAGCTATGTCCTTTGAGCTGCGTGGCGTGTAGTATTAGACATAAAGACATGACACCTCTTTTTGTGTGACAACCCCAGTTTGCTTTTTATTTAGTGTATCAACAAAGCACCCAGAGTAGTACTATCTTGTCAGCTAGCAAGCTACCCACTTTAAAAGGAGAGTGAACCTCAATTATGGCTACCTTTGACTCAGCTTCCCACTGCTGCTTAACCTTACCGTTAGCACAGAGACTTGAAAAGAACACGAATTTATCAGCTTGGTTGGGATTGACTTGCTTTTGTTTCTCTGGGACCACGATATTAGCTGACAGGGCTCTTAGATGCCCAGGAAAGAATCTACTTCCATACTGATGCAGTGGTTGGCAGAATCCAGATCCCTGTGATTTTAGGACCGATGTCCTCATCTCATTGGTGACTGGTGGTCATGTAAGGGCAGACTAATGCATCACATGGACTATCGTTGCTTATTTAATAAAGCCCCCAGTGATGGGTTTTTGGATCTTAAGCATTTATCACACATATGTATCATTCTGTGATGAACATCTGTGTCCAGATCACTCACTGATTATTTCAATTGGATAAATTTCTGGAAGTGTAATTACAGTATTAAAGTCTCTGTATGTGTTTGATGCTTCTGATCTATATTGCCAAATTGCCACCTAGCAATTAACTAAAATTTCCCACAAAATCATCAGTGTCTCTCTTCCTTTTTTTTTTTTCAGAGAAATTGAATACTTTGAGATACTATGAATCATACTGGAAAAAAAAATCAAACCATGTTAGGTTCTTGCCCTATGAGTAGAACATGAATTTTCCTTTTTGAAAAACAACTTTCATATTTTGTCATTTCAGTTTTAGAACAATTTTAGGGTTGTTCCCACGGGATAGAAATAGTTGTATTGATTGCACATTTCATTGTAGTTCCAGCACTTGAGAGGCAGAGAGGCAGAAGGGTCACTGTGAGTTTGTGGCCAATCCATTCTATCACAGGTTCTAGGCCAGCTAGGCTAGATAACAAAAACCAAACCAAAAGAGAAAAAAATGATTAAACAGAGAATTTGAGGGGCTGGAAATATAGCTCAGATGGGAGAGTGCTTGTCTAGCATGCACAAAGCTATCCCTAGCTTTGTAAGCATAAAACTGA
The DNA here is from genome assembly GCF_037038515.1 of Microtus pennsylvanicus. Lineage (NCBI taxonomy): Eukaryota > Metazoa > Chordata > Mammalia > Rodentia > Cricetidae > Microtus > Microtus pennsylvanicus. The sequence continues at coordinate 14,197,151 of NC_134589.1, read as the reverse complement.
GCGTGGTGACCACACCTGCAGGCAGATCAGAAGTTCAAGGTCATCCTTAGCTGCTTAGCCAGTTTGAGGCTAGCCTGGGGTACTTGAGACCCTGTCTTAACAAAATGGGCTAGAATGCTGACTCAGAGGTTAGGAAACTGCATTCATGAGGACTGGAGTTCGCATCCTCGCTCATGTGTGATAAACCTGGCACCTTCCAAACTCTGAGATGGAATACCTTCTTCTGACCATTTTGTCTAAGCACCTACCCACAGCTCTGCTCATGCACGTACTTGTGTGTTCGCGTGCACACACAGTAAGATAGAATAAATTTTTTAAAGAAATAATTTATTTAACTTTATTTTATGTGCATTGGTGTGAGGGTGTCAGATCTCCTGGAACTGGAAACAGACAGTTGTGAGCTGCCATGTAGGTGCTGGGAATTGATCTCAGGTCCTCTGGATGAGCAGCCAGTGCTCTTAACCACTGAGCCATCTCTCCAGCCCTGATAAAAGAAATCTTTAAGATATAAAACCAAAAGGATTAGGTGTCAGTTTTGAAGCAGAAAACTGAAGACACAGCAGTGTTGCCAGAGAGGGCATAGAGCTAAGGAAAGTCAGCTTGATGTAGTCAGGATAATTCCTGATGACAGCCTGGGTGTTTAAAATATTCATTGTGGGTAGTTGTATTATTTTGCACATGTTGAGGAGAAGCCCTGTTCTCTAATGTTAAAACATGCTTAGGCTGTCATGTCTGTTCTCTAATGTTAAAACATGCTTAGGCTATCATGTATTTGTTTTTGTCTTTAAAGGGAAAAAGCCTTCATCATCCTCAGAGCGACCATTTCCAGAATGACGGCATTGGTGAGTAGAAGCTTTTTTTTTGAAGACAAAATTTGCTACAGTAAAGAGCTTTCTGTCTTTCTGTCTATCAATCTTTTCCTTCCTCTCCCCTTCCCTTTACCCCCACTTCCACCTCCATCTCTCAGGTATATACAAATACTAACTTTGTAGTCTTAGTGACTTTGTGACATGTTAATTTCTGAAAAGTGGTCAAAGTGTAGCTACTGACACTCATAGCCTTTTATACAATGTAAATCTTTGTGAGGTATTTCTATCCTATAAATGTCATACCATACACATTTCATGGTAGTTTATTAGGACGACTTTGAATACCATGTGGTACTCGGGGAGCCTTCACTCCATATGTTACTGCTGCAACCAAGTCAGAACTTGGTTCTGAGCAGCTGCCTGCTCCTAGCCTTGAGGCTGCTGCTGCGAGTTGTGCTCTCATATTTCTCTTCTTGAATACTCACCTCCAGCTTCTCATAAGTTAGCACTGCGGGTTGTGGAAAGTACCCTCCACACAGCTGTGGCTGATGTTTGAGAGCACTGTGGAGTGTTTGTTTCCTAATGTGGTTTATTCTGCATACTTGTTCTTTGGTGGAGGCATTTCATGGTTCACTTGGGAAATGTGTTTTTTGTTGGATGATGATGGGGGAGTGTCATATATCAATCTGTTGATTTCCTTGGTAGCAATAAAGAAACTGCTTGGCCCTCATAGGTTAAAACATAGGTGGGTAGAGTAAACAGAACAGAATGCTGGGAGAAAGAAGCTAAGTCAGGAGTCGCCATGGGTCTCAGCTGCTTCCGCAGCCGTAGTTGGACCGGCAAGGCGCAGTGCTGAAAGGGTACAGTCTGCGCGCCCAGGGAGACCTCTGGGGGGAGGTGCCGCTGGGAGCAGTCGCCCCCAGGAGCCTCCGATTTGGGGCGGGTATCTGCAAAGCCCCACGAGAATACAGTTTCCGTGTAATTATTTCTGGTAAAGCTAGCCGTGGGGGCGTCGGGGTGCCGGGGACACAACCCACCGCTCCTATTACTACAGGATGATTAGAGCATTTCTGTCAATGTGAACATCTATTGAGTCTCCTTTTTTTGGTTTGTTTTACAGTTCAACCCAATCCTTCTGTACTTATTGGCAATCCTATTAGAGCATATACTCCTCCACCCCCTCTTGGACCTCACCCAAGTTTGGGAAAATCTCCAAGCCCCGTTCAAAGAATAGATCCTCACACTGGGACAAGTATTCTTTATGTACCTGCTGTCTATGGAGGGAATGTAGTCATGTCGGTGCCTTTGCCTGTAAGTGCATGCTTTAAGTATTTTCTTCTGGATCAAGTAGTGGCAATCTCAGTGAGTGTTTTGCCAACTTTTGTTTTTCAGTGCTGGGCATCAAGCCAAGGGTCTCTTGCATGCTCAGCAATCACTCCTGAGCCACACCCATACCAATACACACTTTTATTTACTTTTAACGTTCCAGTGTCCATAAGCTTCTTTTAAAGCAACTTGTGTTTAACTACTAAGTTTTGAAATGACCAAAGAAATGTCTGACTTATATGTAACTTGTTGGTTTATCATAGGATATGAAGAAGTCTATGAGTCATGTGTTTTGATTCAGAAGCCTTCTTCTAAAATGTTTTTTTTTTGTCTCTTGAGGAGAATTGTATAAACGATGATTTTATTTATTTACTTATTTGTTTTTAGTTTTTCAAGATAGGTGTTCTCTGTAGCTTTGGAGCCTGTCCTGGAACTAGTTCTGTAGATCAGGCTGGCCTCCAACTCACAGAGATCCGCCTGCCTCTGTCTCCCAAATACTGGAATTAAAGGCGTGTGTCACCACCGCCCGGCCATGATGTTTTTATGTGTCTTTTTCTCAGTCATGAACTGATCCTAAACAGTGGAATTACTGAAGGAGACAGAAGAGATCTTTAGTCAAGTTTGGGTCTAAATTTGTCACGCTTTATGTAACATTAGTGCCATACAGGAACACTACTGAATTCTAAGAAGAGATTTTTAGAGGACTTCCATCTTATATATAAACACATTTTTTAAATATTTTTATGGTTTATTTAACTTTTTTATGTGCATTGGTATGAAGGTGTCAAATCCCCTGCAACTGGATCTTCAGACAGTTGTGAGCTGCCATGTGGGTGCTGGGAATTGAACCCGGGTCCTCTGGAAGAACAGTCGGTGCTCTTAACCACTGAGCCATATCTCCAGCCCCTATAAACACATTTTTATTTCCTTTGTGAAATGTTGGGTGCTTTTTGTTCAACTTGTAGAAACATAGATATTTCTAAATTTAGAAGTTTTTGCCTAGGAAACAATTGATTTAAGTGAGGTAATTTCAGGCAGAGATGATCTTTCAGAGAGCTCTGGCCTTCCTACCTGTGTTCATGAAGAGGAAACTGCTGTGCCGCAAGCATTCTCATTCTTGTTGGCCATGGTAGGCCACAGGCATGGCAGCCAAGCAGAGTAACATGATACCTGGTCTGCTTGAAATAGTCTCTCTGTTAGGATTTCCATTTCATTTTCCTAGGTCAGAGAAACTTTTAGTATAGAGGATTTCTTGAGAGTCTGAGCCAAGCAATTATAACAATGATGAGAGCAGTTGTCATTGCCATCCCATCTGTGTTACCCTGGAGAGATCACGTGTGTATAGGCAAGCTTTCTGCCTCTGTAAAGGTGATCTAAGGTAGAGTTGACTCAATCAAAAGCACTAATTAAAATAATGACCCGTTTGAATTTTGCCTGCTGTGAATGAGCATTAAATAAATGACTGTTACTCATGAAAGGTTAGAATACCTACTCTTTGTGTCGAGAAGTCTTAGCCTCTGTTCTTTGATCCAGTCTATTAAACTACGTAACCATGCAGTTTTCACCTGAAAAAAATCATTTTTATGGTAATCTGTGTGTACATCCATATGGAGGGGAAACGATTCAGAAGTATAAATTGCTTTGACATATTAGGGAATAAGCATCAGTTTCAAGTCCTCATTTCCTTCTAGCCTCCAGTGATCCATTTTTCCTAATATCCTGAAGATTTAGAGAACCAGGTTTTGGGTACTAGGGATTTAGTAGTGATTCTACCTATTGTTACTGTTGACTGATATCAACATGGTAGTTGAGTAAAATGTTGTCTCTCTATGTGTCTGTTTGTATTTTGCTAATCAACAACATTATATCAGTTTGTGTTGAGAAATATACTCAGTTTGAGTAATTTATTTCTTATAATAATTTAGGTACCATGGACAGGATACCAGGGTAGGTTTGCAGTTGATCCTCGGATTATTACACACCCAGCAGCGATGGCCTACAATATGAACCTGTTACATACGCATGGACGTGGGTCACCTATCCCTTATGGCCTTGGACATCACCCACCTGTCAACATAGGGCAGCCGCAGAATCAACATGTAGAGAAGGATCAACAAGAGCAAAGTCGAAACGGTGGGTGGAATCCCATTAGAAGTCTTGTGTCAACTCTCATAGTGGGTCCTTGAGTTAGCTTTCTGTGTCCTGTGAGATAAGGACTGATCATTGGGGTGGTTTCCTTTGTTTGGCATATCTGTGGTTGTTTGCTCCAGGATCATCTATAGATACCCTCCTGTCACTGGGCTACTTTGAAGCTCATGCTAAAATCAGCTCCCCATACTTGGGCTCTTCTATTTCATTGGTGTACGTTTTCATCCATGCTAGACATGCCAGCCTGAGTACCTCAGCTCTGTCCACGCTGCTCAGGAAAACAGGTAGTCTAGGTGCTGCCACTTCATTCTGTTCCAGAATGGCCTCATCTGGGCTTTTCTTCCATTTCCATAAACAGTTCAGAATCAGCTTGCCTTTTTTTGTTTTTAATTATTTATTTAACTTTATGTGCATTGGTATAAAGGTGTCAGATCCCCTGGAACTGGAGTTACAGATGGTTATGAACTGCCATGTGGGTGCTGGGAATTGAATCTGGGTCCTCCAGTTGAGCAGCCAGTGTTCTCAACTGCTGAGCCATCTCTCCAGCCCCCTCAGCTTGTCTTTTAAAAAGCAAACAAAGAACCTGAAAGCTAGCTAGGCTTTTAATTTGGATTACATTAAGTCTTTGGGTCATTTTTGGAATAATTGAGAGCTTAACAATGTTAAGTCTCTGGTCTATGGACAGAGTATATGTATACCTATATTTTTAGGTCTTAATTTTCTTTCAACATTTTCTTAGGTAGAAGCTTGATTAAAATGGCTATTTAGTATAATGTCTTCCTTATTAGTACATTCCACAGATTCTGATATGTTGTTTTTGCATTTTTGTTTAATTCAATATACTTTAAAAATACTTTTTAATTTCTCTTAAAATATTTTAAGATTCATGGGCTGGTGGTAGGGTGCTTACCTATCACATCAGCATTGGGAAGACTGAGGCAAGAAGATTATGAAATCCAAGCTAACCTGAGCTATAGTGTAGTGAGAGTCTGTTTCAGAAATAAAACCAAAAAGATTATAGCCATGCATTATTTAAAATGGTGAGTTTCAGTTTCTGGTTATTAATGATTTTCTAAAATGCATTCTGTTACTGGTTCTTACTTTTAATTCCATCATGGTAAAAGAACATATTTTGTATTGCATGAATTCTGTTGAATTCACTGAGATTTATTCTTTTTCAATGCTCCATGTGTGCCTTGAAGCCCCAGGATACTCAGGGTATGCTGGTCAGGCGTGTTGCCTGTGTCCTTGCTGGCTTTCTGCCTGTCTTTTCTGTCACTCTCTGAAGAGAGAAATTAGTCTCTGAAGACAATTATTTGTCTATCTTTTGTATTGTTGCTTATACAGCTTGGGGGTGACCTTGAACTCCTAATGTTTCTGCCTTACTTCCCCTAATAGCTGGGATGACAGGTTTATCTCCTATGCCATGCTTGTCTAGGTTTTCTTTATATTCTGTCAGTTCTCAGTAAATTCTAGAGTCTGTTACTAGGAGATAAACATTCAAGAGTGTGTTCTCTGGTGACTCACTTAGTGTCACAGCATGACTGTTCTTGATGATGTTCTTGGCTCTGAGGTCTACTTTGGTCAATGTCTGTGCAGCTCTTGGGCTTTCTTTTGACTAAAGAGAGCAGTGCACATTGTTTTTTGCTTTTAATCTGTTTGTATCTTTAAGGCACATTTCTGAGGTTGGGGCTGCAGTGCAGTGGTTGGTGCATATTTTGTTTACATTTACCTGCAGCACCACCTGAAAGGAGCAGCAAAGCGTGCTGCTCTTAGATAGTTCATAATTAGTACTCTTCTCTCTGCCCTGCTGGGCCTGGAACGCTCTATATAGACCAGGCTAGCCTCAGATTCAGAAACCTGCCTGCCTCTTCCTCCTGAGTGCTAGGTTGAAAGGTTTAAGCCTCCACACTGAAATGGATTTCTTTTTAATCTTGGGTTCTGTGAGCTTGATGTTTGTAGGGTATACTTATAAGTCCATTTGATAGCTTTTGTTGGCTTATTAGTTATGATGTAGTTAATAGTGTTTTAGTTGCAGTGGGGCTAAGTATCTTTTATCTCTGAAGCATACCTTTCTACTTAAATTCCACACCTCATGCACAGTAAAAGGACTGATGGAAGTTCAGAACCTCCTCTCTGGGCATGATGGCTTTGCACTTCACTCACTCACTTTCTTCTCTCCCCCGCCCCCCCCTTTTCTCTGAGACAGGGTTTCTCTGTATCACTCTGGCTTGGAACTTGCTCTGTAGACCAGGTTAGGCTCAAACTCACGAAGATTCACTCCTGAGTGCTGGGATTAAAGGTGCACACCACCATGGCCTGGCACATGTTACTTTTATGTAGGTTTACTTGAAAATATTTCTGGTGGTTTTTGTTTAAACAGGCAAATGTCATTTTAAACAGTTTTCAAAAGTAAGAGAGTTAAGGTGGCTTAGGGTGCAGCTCAGTGCTTGCCTGGCAATCTCAAGGTCCTGGTTTTGATCCTAGCACAGAATGTGTGTGGGCCATCATTAGCCTTATTTTTCACATATATGTAATGTACTGTGCTTTCTCTCCAATCTAAAGTTTTTTTATTTCATGCTGGTCTTAATAGTTTCATTATAATATACCTTTGGGAAGGTTTTCGTTTGCTTTTTTTGGTGTGCATATTCTGGGTCTTTTTATATAGTTCTTACAATGTTTGGAGAGTTTCAAACTTGATGACATCAGATATTTTTTTCTGATTCCCTTTCTGATTCTCTTGTGGTCCCATTTGCCCATACATTCAGATACTTAACGTTCTCCAAAGCTCATGACTATCCCTGTATTGGTTCCTTTCAGGATTTTTTGGTTTTGGTAGTTTCTGTTGCTGTACTATTTAGCTTGCCTTGTTTTTCTTATGTACTGTCTAGTCTTCTGGCCGTCCACTGGTGTTTAGCCTTGATATTACAGTTCTGTCTCCTTGTGCAGTGGTTAGTCAGTGTTGATAGGACAGTTCATTTTCAGAGTTTTAGTGCTGTTGCTAGGGCATTTCTCGAAAAATATCCAACTTGGGCTGAATTCTTTCTGAATAAAGCGCTTCACACTTGTGAAGATAGGCTTCTCTACTCTAAGGTATTGGAAAGCCTTACTTTGCTTCCTCTGCAATCCCTCACTTCTGCTCAAAATCTTTGCACTAGAACTCCCATCGGTGTGACAGAACAGCTGGAGCTAACAACTTATAGTAAAGATGTGTTTTGGTTCCAGTTTTGATGGATTCAGTCCACTCTTGCTTTGTCCCATTGCTGTGGGCCTGTGTGACAGAGGAGTTGTGTTTGGTTCATGGGAATAGGGAAACAGAAGCCAAAGAGAAAGGGGCTGGAGACCCAATGCCTGCTGCTGTCCTTTACTCTCCACATCCTAAGGTTTACTTTTCCCTGTAGCACACACCGAGAACAAGCCACTTTACATGTGGGCTTTCAGGAAGCTTTTAGGTCTAAGCCTAACAGTCAACTTAAATTCCTTCAGGAAGTTGAATTGACACATCATTTAGATTTTTACTTAATTGCATTTGCAAATGAACAAAGTGTTGAGCCTTTGTAAACAGGCAGGAATACCAAGACCTTTTATGTGTCTTAGTTTTTTTTTTTTTGTCTTTAAAGAAAGACTGTAAATCTTAGAGAGTGGACCATTTTCTTTTTTATTTGCTGTTTTAAGGTTGTTTCTCCTTTGTGAAGCTTTTGCCCTGCCATTTTTCATGTATAATTTTTTCTTTTTCACAGAAACTGCAGTTCTGACAATAAAGGACTAGCATGCACACGGTAGTGTAAGGACAGTAGAGGACTAGCATGCACACGGTAGTGTAAGGACAGTAGAGGACTAGCATGCACACGGTAGTGTAAGGACAGTAGAGGACTAGCATGCACACGGTAGTGTAAGGACAGTAGAGGACTAGCATGCACACGGTAGTGTAAGGACAGTAGAGGACTAGCATGCACACGGTAGTGTAAGGACAGTAGAGGACTAGCATGCACACGGTAGTGTAAGGACAGTAGAGGACTAGCATGCACACGGTAGTGTAAGGACAGTAGAGGACTAGCATGCACACGGTAGTGTAAGGACAGTAGAGGACTAGCATGCACACGGTAGTGTAAGGACAGTAGAGGACTAGCATGCACACGGTAGTGTAGGACAGTAGAGGACTAGCATGCACACGGTAGTGTAAGGACAGTAGAGGACTAGCATGCACACGGTAGTGTAAGGACAGTAGAGGACTAGCATGCACACGGTAGCATATAAGGACAGTAGAGGACTAGCATGCACACGGTAGTGTAAGGACAGTAGAGGACTAGCATGCACACGGTAGCATATAAGGACAGTAGAGGACTAGCATGCACACGGTAGTGTAAGGACAGTAGAGGACTAGCATGCACACGGTAGTGTAAGGACAGTAGAGGACTAGCATGCACACGGTAGTGTAAGGACAGTAGAGGACTAGCATGCACACGGTAGCGTAAGGACAGTAGAGGACTAGCATGCACACGGTAGTGTAAGGACAGTAGAGGACTAGCATGCACACGGTAGCGTAAGGACAGTAGAGGACTAGCATGCACACGGTAGCATATAAGGACAGTAGAGGACTAGCATGCACACGGTAGCATATAAGGACAGTAGAGGACTAGCATGCACACGGTAGCATATAAGGACAGTAGAGGACTAGCATGCACACGGTAGTGTAAGGACAGTAGAGGACTAGCATGCACACGGTAGTGTAAGGACAGTAGAGGACTAGCATGCACACGGTAGCATATAAGGACAGTAGAGGACTAGCATGCACACGGTAGCGTAAGGACAGTAGAGGACTAGCATGCACACGGTAGTGTAAGGACAGTAGAGGACTAGCATGCACACGGTAGCATATAAGGACAGTAGAGGACTAGCATGCACACGGTAGTGTAAGGACAGTAGAGGACTAGCATGCACACGGTAGTGTAAGGACAGTAGAGGACTAGCATGCACACGGTAGTGTAGGACAGTAGAGGACTAGCATGCACACGGTAGCATATAAGGACAGTAGAGGACTAGCATGCACACGGTAGCGTAAGGACAGTAGAGGACTAGCATGCACACGGTAGCATATAAGGACAGTAGAGGACTAGCATGCACACGGTAGCATATAAGGACAGTAGAGGACTAGCATGCACACGGTAGCATATAAGGACAGTAGAGGACTAGCATGCACACGGTAGTGTAAGGACAGTAGAGGACTAGCATGCACACGGTAGTGTAAGGACAGTAGAGGACTAGCATGCACACGGTAGCATATAAGGACAGTAGAGGACTAGCATGCACACGGTAGCGTAAGGACAGTAGAGGACTAGCATGCACACGGTAGTGTAAGGACAGTAGAGGACTAGCATGCACACGGTAGCATATAAGGACAGTAGAGGACTAGCATGCACACGGTAGTGTAAGGACAGTAGAGGACTAGCATGCACACGGTAGTGTAAGGACAGTAGAGGACTAGCATGCACACGGTAGTGTAAGGACAGTAGAGGACTAGCATGCACACGGTAGTGTAAGGACAGTAGAGGACTAGCATGCACACGGTAGTGTAAGGACAGTAGAGGACTAGCATGCACACGGTAGCATATAAGGACAGTAGAGGACTAGCATGCACACGGTAGCATATAAGGACAGTAGAGGACTAGCATGTACACGGTAGTGTAAGGACAGTAGAGGACTAGCATGCACACGGTAGTGTAAGGACAGTAGAGGACTAGCATGCACACGGTAGTGTAAGGACAGTAGAGGACTAGCATGCACACGGTAGTGTAAGGACAGTAGAGGACTAGCATGCACACGGTAGTGTAAGGACAGTAGAGGACTAGCATGCACACGGTAGTGTAAGGACAGTAGAGGACTAGCATGCACACGGTAGCATATAAGGACAGTAGAGGACTAGCATGCACACGGTAGTGTAAGGACAGTAGAGGACTAGCATGCACACGGTAGCGTAAGGACAGTAGAGGACTAGCATGCACACGGTAGCATATAAGGACAGTAGAGGACTAGCATGCACACGGTAGCATATAAGGACAGTAGAGGACTAGCATGCACACGGTAGCATATAAGGACAGTAGAGGACTAGCATGCACACGGTAGTGTAAGGACAGTAGAGGACTAGCATGCACACGGTAGTGTAAGGACAGTAGAGGACTAGCATGCACACGGTAGTGTAGGACAGTAGAGGACTAGCATGCACACGGTAGTGTAAGGACAGTAGAGGACTAGCATGCACACGGTAGCATATAAGGACAGTAGAGGACTAGCATGCACACGGTAGTGTAAGGACAGTAGAGGACTAGCATGCACACGGTAGCATATAAGGACAGTAGAGGACTAGCATGCACACGGTAGCATATAAGGACAGTAGAGGACTAGCATGCACACGGTAGCACAAGGACAGTAGAGGACTAGCATGCACACGGTAGTGTAAGGACAGTAGAGGACTAGCATGCACACGGTAGTGTAAGGACAGTAGAGGACTAGCATGCACACGGTAGTGTAAGGACAGTGGAGGACTAGCATGCACACGGTAGTGTAAGGACAGTAGAGGACTAGCATGCACACGGTAGTGTAAGGACAGTAGAGGACTAGCATGCACACGGTAGCATATAAGGACAGTAGAGGACTAGCATGCACACGGTAGCATATAAGGACAGTAGAGGACTAGCATGCACACGGTAGCATATAAGGACAGTAGAGGACTAGCATGCACACGGTAGTGTAAGGACAGTGGAGGACTAGCATGCACACGGTAGTGTAAGGACAGTAGAGGACTAGCATGCACACGGTAGCATATAAGGACAGTAGAGGACTAGCATGCACACGGTAGCATATAAGGACAGTAGAGGACTAGCATGCACACGGTAGTGTAAGGACAGTAGAGGACTAGCATGCACACGGTAGTGTAAGGACAGTAGAGGACTAGCATGCACACGGTAGCATATAAGGACAGTAGAGGACTAGCATGCACACGGTAGTGTAAGGACAGTAGAGGACTAGCATGCACACGGTAGTGTAAGGACAGTAGAGGACTAGCATGCACACGGTAGTGTAAGGACAGTGGAGGACTAGCATGCACACGGTAGTGTAAGGACAGTAGAGGACTAGCATGCACACGGTAGTGTAAGGACAGTAGAGGACTAGCATGCACACGGTAGTGTAAGGACAGTAGAGGACTAGCATGCACACGGTAGCATATAAGGACAGTAGAGGACTAGCATGCACACGGTAGTGTAAGGACAGTAAAGGACTAGCATGCACACGGTAGCATATAAGGCTATAAGAATGAATGAATAATCTTTAAACTATTCTACTTTGTCTAGTGTTGAATAGTGACTGGAAATGTCATGTTTATTAGAGATAATTTATAAGGATTTAAAAATATTTTCTTAGGTAAAACTGATACAAGTAACCCTGGACCTGAAATTAATAAGATCCGAACACCGGAGAAAAAGCCTACAGAGCCCAAACAGGTATGCTGCTCACATCAACTGAGTATGTGGTTCTGGTGGGGAAGGTGTCATTGTCCTAAAGCAGCTCTGCTTCCCATGGCTCTGTTATGCTTTCTGTTTTAAGATAATTTAGTAGGGCATGTCACCTTTCTCCTGTCCTGTTGTCTTTCACTGAGTTATTTTCTTTGCATGTAAATATTTCTTCAGATTTTCTCTTTAAAAAATTTAAATATTTATTTTATTTTATGTGTATAAGTGTTTTGGCTACATATATGTATGTGTCTATGTGTGTGCCTGTGGAGTTTAGATGAGGCCATAGAGCTCCTGGGACTGGAGTTAGAGATGGTTGTGAGCCACTGTGTGGGTGCTAGGAATTGAGTTTGGGTCCTCTGCAAGAATAGCAAGAGCTCCTAACTGTATGAAGACAGAGCTACAGATGTCTCATTGGGAGTGACTTTAGCCTCGGTGGGACTGTGACAGTGATTCCCCTCAGTGCCTGACCTTTTCCACCACACCCACTGTGCAGATCCTTAACTTTGTGTCTGCCCACTTGTTTACTCTTCCTGCTTCTGTGCTGGCGCAAATTAGAGAAGACCACGTTATTGGTTGATGTAGTGTGGCTGGAAGCTGTGTGTTTTCATTTCAGCGAGACTTGGCCCCTCCTTTCTTGTGTAGTGCTCAGCTTTGTCCTGGCTCCTCAGTGGCTCTTCTCAAGCCTGTTACCTCAGGGTGCAGAGTTACTGCTCTAGATGCACCACTACCAAGGTTGTACCCTGCTGATTGATGGCAACAGATAACTTGCTATTCATGTATCCTTGAGCCTTCTTGTCTACAGCCTTAGATGGAGTCCTCTGGAGTTTACTGTCTCCCGTCCTCGTCCAGTCACCTCTCTGACTCCGAGTTATCAGCCTTCTCCGCTGTGCAGACTCTTCCCACTTCCCACCTGCCCATTCTTCCCACTCTGCTTGTCAGGCCACTACTCACATGCTAGCCTTGCGTGCGAACACTGGCTGGCGGACTTTCTAAAGACGCTTTCTCCTGAGATGTAGCACAGCGGTAGTGTGTGTCCAGCACACACGAGATCTGAGGTTCAGTGCTCAGCGCCACACAACCATAGCAGAAGAGTGAGGAAAGAAAGGTGCGTTTGACCTTCACCTCCTGGTGCCGCACCTTAACCCACACAGTTCAAGAGCTCTGCTCACTGTCTCAACCACAGCTCATGTTTCTTTGGTGTTTGCCATTTGGTTGTCTTACTTCTATTATTTTCTTTAACACAACATTTCTTTTCCTACAACTCCTTCTGGATTTTTTTTTAAAAGAATACATTTTCTTCTCATGACCCTAGCCCTCAAGTTGTGACTTCCCAGAGCTCTATGTGGTCCAGCTTCTTTTTGAGTCTAAGGTTGGTGGCTATAAACTAGTCTGAGTGTGTCTTTAAGTGCCTACATCATAAGAAAGACTTCCAATTTGGATCTCCAACCTCTGCCTAAGCAGCTGTTCTCTACCTTCTCACAAGTGTCCCAGGAGCATCTCTGACTGGCAGAGGCCAGAGATGGAGGGCGTGTCATAGGAGGAGCCGTGCTGTAAGTGAGGCAGCCAGGAGACTTCCTGATTGAGTCAGAGGGTGTTGCTGAGAAAGTAAACCTGATAATAGGTCTGAAGCAGCCTGCATCTACCACTGTCACTCAACTCCTTCCTGTCATGTGCCTCTTAATACTGAGGCACTGAATTAAACAAGCTCAGAGTTCCTTGCACATGTTTCCTGGGCTCCATAGCAAAGCATCAGGATGTAGAGAAACAGAAACATGGCTGCCAGATAGCCTTCTTTTCTAACAGAAGATTTATAGCAAATTTAAAAGCAGTGACATGACTGGCACTGGCTATCTTGATTCTAATTTTGATAGCACCTGAAACTAAGCTGCCTCCCACTGTGTATGCCACTGGTGCTTCCACTGACGGGTTTGTTCTCCTCCACACCCTTCTGAAACACACACAAGTTCACTTCCTCCGCAGCTCCTTCTCACTTCAGAGTCGTAGAGTATTGTGGTCATGAGCTTCCTGACTGTGTTAGAGTCACGAGTGATGGAGAAATTAAAACAGCAACTGAGCCGCAAACAACCATGGCATGTAACCATAGCCTTGTGTATGTGCTCAGAGTGTGCACATCAGCAGTGTCTTTTGGAGAGAATTGTGTCCCTAGCTAACGTAACTTCACCATCCTCAAGAGTATGAGTTGTATGAGGAAATATTTTTTTTATGAGGAACCTCGGTTAGGTTCTGAGATGTGGACAAGAGGCACAGCAACTGCTTAGGAAGACCAGAACACTTGGTTTTCAGATCACTTACACACCTAGCAATCCCAAGGACCCAAAGAGCCAAGAGGTGAGAGATGTGATGGCTCTCTGTATACGATTGGCATTGCAATGGCCTGGTCAGTATTCCCAGTGCAAATTAGGAACCAAGCTACTCGGTCTGTTTTCTTGGGGAGTGATTGGCACCCTGTGTAGTGTATAGACTTTGACTAAACAAGCACCCTGCAATTCTCACTGACCATTTCAGCACTGAAACTTGCAAGGTAACACAGAACAGTTTGTGGAGTGGTTTAACAGCTGGGAAAGAGAAGGTGTCATTTTACGACATTGCATATCGTTTTTGTTTTCACATTGTCAACACTTACAGCAAACCTACATTTCAAGACAAGCATGCTTTTTAATTTCAAACCCTTTTCCCGGTGGTTCTCCAAAGCTCAATGGCATCAAACTTGATGTTTATGCTCAGTATTGAGTCAGCCAGGGTCTGTGTGATTGATGTCAAGAAGGGGAAGCTAACATGTAAAGAAGAAAGTTCTAGCTTGATGAACAGAAAATATGTATCCCACATCTGCTGTGCTGTTTTCCCCTCTGTTTGTTAGAATGTTCTTTTCTCCCTGGAGCCTGCTTTTTTCTGAAGCCTTCTTTACTTTTCTTAGCCCTAGTATCTCATGTGACCCCTCTTTCCAATGTCTCGTGTGTTTACACAGAGCCTCCGCTGGGCTCTAGACTAGTGATTGGCAGGCTGTTTTTGCAAAGGGCTAGACATAAATCTCAGGCTTCATGTTCACACAGTGTGTGTTGCAGCTGTTCAGCTCTGCCACTGCAGAAAGGACTGGATAACATGTAAATGATTGACCTTCTATGTTCTGAGAAGACCCGATTTACACAGGTTCAGGGCACTGAAGCTAGAGTGGCTGGGCTGAGGGTAGCTTCTGCTCTAAGCTCTTGAGGGTATATATTGAATCTTACTGTTGCTTTTTAATTTTCAGACTCAAACACGGTGCACTTAGTAGGCCCTCTACGAGTGTTAAGAGAAAGAATGTCAGACTATGTAGTGGACATAAGTCAGCAACCATACCCGTGACATGGCATCTGTCTGTTTATTTGGAAGTTGCCAGAGACACAGTTTTTATTAATGTTGATTTGTTTGGAGAAGTAGATTGGATATATAAAAACAATAAAATCAGAGGGAGAGAGCACATTTTGTTGATTTATATCGGAAGGAAATTAATGGTTCTCTTTCTAAGGAAGAAAGTGTGAAATTGAAAATAGTATAGTAGGAATTAGAGTGGCCATTCTAATAAAATGGCAGCGGCTTTCCTTCAGACTCAAATTTAATATGCTGTTTCCTCAAAATATTCTCTTTGATTGTCAATGGTGATTGATTCTGCACATCAGGCCTCCTACTGCTACTAATAAGAGCATATTATAGCCTTTAAGTGGGGTATGGTTGGGAAAGGATGAAAAGTCACCCAACTCGGCTTTTTGCAGTTCAAAATGTTTCTTGTTTTTTTCTTTTTCTCCTCTAGGTTGATTTGGAATCAAATCCACAGAACAGAAGTCCTGAATCCCGTCCCAGCGTTGTTTATTCCAATACCAAATTTCCTCGAAAAGATAATCTCAACCCAAGACACATAAATCTTCCTCTTCCTGCACCACACACACAGTATGCAATCCCTACCCGCCATTTTCATCCGCTTCCTCAGCTACCCAGGCCACCATTTCCTATTCCTCAGCAGCATACCTTGTTAAATCAGCAACAGAATAATTTGCCTGACCAACCAAATCAGGTGGCACCCCAGCCAAATCAGGTGGCACCTCAGCCAAATCAGGTGGCACCCCAGCCAAATCAGGTGGTCCAGCAGCAAAGCCAGGCACCTCCACAGGCCCCGCAGCCACCTCCTCAACTCTCTCCTGCATTTCAGGCGGGGCCCACCAATGCATTTTTCAATAATGCAGTTGCTCACCGACCACAGTCTCCTCCAGCTGCAGAGGCTGTGGTTCCCGAGCAGCAGCCATCTCCCGTGCTTCCTGACGGTCACAGTCCACTGAGAGCCATTACACAGCCTGGTCCCATCCTAGCCTCACCTCTGAACAACTTTGTTGATGAGAACTCCCCAGGATTGCCTATAGGAGAAGCTTTGGGTAAGCTTGCCTGTCATAATGTCACATGTGAAAAGAGTCCCCAGGTTATTTGCTGAACATGGTGTATCCTGTATAGTATTAACTCTAGGTCAAGATTGATTCATGTCTCCAAATAATTCCAGAAAACCCAGCCAATTAGTATTATAAAATTTGGCTTCAAGTATTATATGTACATAGGTGTATACTAAGTATCCAGGTGACATCATTTGTACCATCATGAAGGAGAGAGAGTCAACACCATAGCTCTGGGCTCTGGCAAATTTAGGATATTACTTTTACCCAATGGAATTATAGCTATTTCTTTGCCTTTGTGGAGGAAAATCTGGTTGTAAAGGTCTTTGTACAAAATTTACTTGGAGCCCCAAATGGACTAAACCAGCTTTTTCCACCTGCCTCTTTCTGCAGATCGAGTACATGGAAGTGTAGCTCTGGAGACACTGAGGCAGCAGCAGGCGCGGCTACAGCAGTGGAGTGAGCACCATGCCTATCTCAGCCAGGGCAGCATTCCGTACCCACACCATCCCCATTCTCACCTCCCGCATCTTCCCCAGCCACCCATTGGCCTGCACCAGCCACCAGTGAGGGCAGAGTGGAAACTGGCCAGCAGAGTTGACGATGAAGTGGAGACAACATTCTCGAGGTACTCCAGCAGCCCAGGGCCAGCCCTGAACGGGACCCAAGTTTTCTGCCCTTTAGTTTTCAATTGGAACACGGTCTCAAATAAATCCACTGTTGGCCTTGTTGGTGGATACTACAAAGTTTTCTCCATTGACTCTACAATATGGAGAATTAGACATTACTCTTGTACAAATCTGGGCCTAGTGATCTATGACTTTAGCTCCTTGACTTATGGTCTGTTATCAAAAGAAACAAACCATTCCTGGGACTGTGTATCTTGTTTTTTTTGCCTACTTAGTAAATAAAAGAATAATGAGGACAGAAGTAAATTTGTGGCTAAAACTTAAAGATTGCAAGTTTATTATTAACTTTTTATCTGACTTCCTGGAGCTTCGGCAGTCTGAGGATTCAGCGTATTTGTGGTCAGCATCATATGGCTGCTGTGTGCTGCCTCCTCATCCTCTCTGGAAAACCCTGTTACTGTGGCCCTTAAAGCTTCTTTCTTCTTATTTTTTTTTTTAGCATTTATTTCTATTTTTAAAATATACAACTTTTTTTAATTAATTGATTTTTTTGTTTCATGTGTATGAGTATTTTGCCTGTATGTATAGTGTGTGTACCGTGTGCATGCCTGGTGCCTGAGGAAGCCAGAGAGGGCCTTGAATCCTCTAGAACTGGAGATACCAGTGGCTGTGAGCCACCACACAGGTGCTGAGACCTGAACCTGGGTCCTCTATAAGAACACAAGTGTTCTTAACTGGTGGGCTGTCTCTTCAGCCTCTTAGTTATTTATTTTTATTGCCGGATGTATGGGTGTGTATGTGTGTGTACAGGAGTGTGTGTATGTGTGTGTACAGGAGTGTGTGTACAGGAGTGTGTGTATGTGTGTGTACAGGAGTGTGTGTATGTGTGTGTACAGGAGTGTGTGTATGGGTGTGTACATTTGTGTTTGTATGAATATGGGGGCCGGAGGGCAGCCTATGGGGAGTTGGTTCTTCTATCATGTGTCTTCCAGGGATTAGCTTGGATTGTCAGCTAATTGGTGGCCAGCATCTATACCTGCTGAGCTATCTCCCTGGCCTGTGGTAGCCTTCTATCACTTCCAGTTCTCATGTTGAGGCAAAGGTAAAAAACAGGGATTTGACATCTTTATTGAGCATCTCCAGTTTAGTATCTGCTGAGTATCAATACTTAGTTTGGGATTAATGACATCCCTAGTTAGATATTGTGATTTGGTATGAAATCACACATGTCTGACTCTGCTCTTCTTAATGCAATGGCGTTTCTCCCTCATATTTTCGTGTAGGTTTCAGGACTTACTCAGAGAGCTGTCTCATCGTGATCAAGGTGACACTCGAGAGCTAGCTGAAATGCCACCGCCTCAGTCAAGACTTCTGCAATACAGACAAGTTCAGACTAGAAGCCCACCAGCAGTCCCGTCTCCCCCTTCCAGCACAGACCGCAGTAGCCACTTTTCTAACTGTAACGACAACAGCAGAGACATTGAAGTAGCCAACAGCCCAGCATTCCCACAACGCCTCCCACCTCAGCTCTTCAGCTCCCCCTTTTCGCTGACATCTGAACACCTTGCTCCACCTCCCCTGAAATACCTGGCTCCTGAAGGAGCATGGAATTTTGCTAACTTGCAACAGAATCACTTAATAGGGCCGGGCTTTCCCTATGGCCTACCTCCATTGCCTCCCAGGCCACCACAGAACCCTTTTATACACATACAGAACCATCAACACGCTATTGGTCAAGAGCCATTTCACCCACTGTCATCTCGCACAGTATCTTCTTCTTCGCTCCCCAGCCTAGAAGAGGTAAATGCCTTTCAGTGGTCTTCTGTTTGGGATCAGCTGGCAGTGAACAAACACTGCTGCTATCTACCTATTTGATAAAAGGAGATCTTCTCAGATATGATATCTTTAAACAATAACTTTTTCTTGGAAAAAAATTAATGTTTATCTTTTTGTGCTGGTTCATATTTTGTGTGGTACTGATGAAACATGAAGCCTCTTGAAAGTAGTTTAAATTGCTTTTCTGCACGTCTGACCTCTGAGAACACTAGTATCTGAATTGTGTTCGCCTTTCCACTCTGGGGACATGGACCTTAGTGGCTTATCTTTTCATTAGGTTTATTTTGGTGACTAGTACTTGCTAAAGATGCCAGTTTTTCTAGTGAGTGGTCATTTCCAAGCACCAGTTCTCCCTCCTGCCATCCTGAGGTTTTAGTGGGATGTTATTCATGAAGCAGTGGGTACCCAGTCAGAGCAGTTTCCAAACATCACAGCATCTTGCCAGTTAGCCTAAGTCTGGCTGCTGAGTAAGCATCTGGAGATAAACTCGGCTTTCACGGCAGGACTCTTGCATCGAGGTCAGCAGCAGTTGATGGCACGAAGCCTGTAGTGATTCCAGGAAAAAGACTTTCAAAATGGGGTTGGAGAGATGGCTCAGCAGTTAAGTATTCTAGGTGCTCCTCTTCCAGAGGACCCTGGATCAGTTCCCAACACCCACATGGTGACTCAGTTGTAACTCCAGTTCCATGGAATCCTATGCTTCTTTCGGATTCTGTGGCTACATGTAGGCAAAACATGTACACGCAAAAACAAAAGCATAACAAATTTCCAAAATTGTGTAATGTGTAGCTTATCATTGTCTAGCTCTTCCCAGTGAGCTCACAGTGACTAAGGAGAAAACTCTGTAAAGGGAGTGACTGTTAGTTATCATATCTTTTTAAAACAGGATAAATGGAGTTCTGTTTGTTTGAGATAAGGTCCTCTTGTCCTCTTATGCACTTAGATTACAGGCATGTACCGCCATACCTGGTGTGCAGTTGTGAAACATGATTAAAACGTCTTTCTTTGAGACAGGGTCTCGCTGCGACCTCAAGCCATCCTTGAGCCAATATCATCCTACTTTGTGTCTGGGATTGTAGGCGTGAAGTACCACACCTAAATAACACAGATCTTTGGATATAGTCTTCCCGAGTCGTGAGACCTCAAAGCAAATTATAGTTGTGTGAGTATGATGAGGCCTGTTCTGCTTCCTCTGGCACCTGGGCAGGGCTTATTTCCAGGGCTGCCACAGAGCTGAAGAACACCTTTGCAAGACCACAGAACTGATAATTTTATAAAATGCTGAGGCTTTCTTGACTGGATGTTCTCGTGGAAACTGCTAGTTTTTAGTTTCCTAGCCCAAAGACTTGTTTGCCGCATTTGACAGTGTTGTTGTCATCTCTATGGAAAAGAAGACTTTGGCACCAGGGTGTGCTCCTGGCACCGTTGGTGGGACTGTGTCCCTCTTCTCACAAGGCTTCACTGTTTATAATTTGATTAGTAACACTTCCTACTGAATCACCTACTTGAATCACTGATCTTTTTAAGTGGTCCTTGATTTTGGAATTTAAGTTCTTTGTACACTGTCGCTTTCAGTGTTTGGTATTTTTGTGTCACTGCAAGTGTTATAAATACGTGCCTTCAGTTGTCAGTGAGTTCTTTCGCTTTGCAAAAACACTTGGTCATCTTGCTTCTGACACTAGGTTCGTGAGTGATGACTAACTTGCAGCAATTGAAGAAATTCTTTGACAAGGAAAATATTATTTTTACCACATTGTAGATTTTGACATTTTCAACGCATTAGGGTAAGTTCTGTGCGTTCAGAATTATTTTGCATGAATCATCTCACACAGTGAATGGCATATGTTCTCACTGTTTATTTCCAACCTTTTAAAATGATTTCTTTAACAATACAAAGAAAGTTACTTTCTTCCCCACTGTGGATTCTTTTATTGCCAGAAACGTGGCAGAGTCATCTGATGGGATGAAAACACTCACGGGTTAGTCTAACAGTTACTTTGAATGGAGAGAATTTTTTCCTTCAAATTTTGTTTGACTAGGTTTTTTGTTTTTTGTTTTTGTTTTTTTTTTGTTGTTGTTGTTTTTTTCGAGACAGGGTTTCTCTGTAGCTTTTGGAGCCTGTCCTGGAACTAGCTCTTCTAGACCAGGCTGGCCTCGAACTCTCAGAGATCCGCCTGCCTCTGCCTCCCGAGTGCTGGGATTAAAGGCGTGCGCCACCACCGCCCGGCTAGGTTTTTGGTTTTATACTTACCTTTTAGACCAGATTTTGCTATGTAGTTCAAGCTGGCCTTAAACTGTGGTCATCCTGCTGCCTCCGCCTCCTTAGTGCTGAGATTACAAGCATGTACCACAAATACTCAGCTATAATTTTTATTTTATTTGTAAAAATGAAATGCATGGCCAATATAAAATACACAAAAGCCAGAAAAACACCTAATTTCACTAAATAAAAATAGCTACCATAGCATTATATTTGGCTTTTTTCCTGGTGGCCTTAGATTAGAATATGTGGTGGGTTAACCTAGGGGAATTGATTGACTGTCATGGAAACTGGAAACTGCTGTGCCCCGCATCGTATTGTGCCTTCCACTACCCCATCCAGTCGCCTTTCCCCAAGGTCAGGGCACTCTGAATGGGACCCTGGTCTTACAGCCCTTTGCAGTTCTGAGAGTAATTCTCATTGCATAACTAAGACTGAACTTCACTGGTTTTCCTTCTTTACTCCAAATTCAGTGGAAGCTGTGGGTGGCCTTTGGCTCTGTAGATGAGGCTGGGCCACACAAGGGGCTGTCTTTTCCAGGGGCAGGCCCTGACCATTCTTAGCTGGCAATAGATGAATGAATTCCACCAATTTGACTTCAAATACTAGTGCATGTTTGAGATCATGGTTTAATTTCCCTCCAGATATTTAGCTAAATGTCTTCATACTGTCACTAGCTTGTGGTATTATCACTAACTAGAAGTAGCTTCCCTGTTAAATGACAGATTCTTTATATAGCATTGTATTCTGCTCCAGTGTCAGCTGGCAACAGAATGCAATCAACAGAAATTCATTCTTAGCTTTGGGGCCTCTGAGGACTCTATTTCTGGTGATTTTGGCTCGATTAAGAGTTTTTCAAGACTGAGAGATGACTCAGTAATTAAGAGTATTTACTGTTCTTGCAAAAGACCAGGGTTTGGTTCCCAGTACCCACACTGTTGTTCACAACAGCCTGTATCTCCAGCTCCTGGGGATCTGATATTCTCCTCTGGCCTCTGCAGGCTCATGTATGCTCGTGGTTCACATTTATTCATGTAGACTTGCACACATACACAAAACTTAAAAAAATTTGAAGGCTGAATTTGTGTGAAAATGCTCATTTTGCATGGTAACTGTATGACCTCAAACCTGAGAAAGAAGCCATTCTTCAGCATATTCTGTATTGAAATCACTTTCTGATCTTTGTGCTCATTTTCTCCTCCAGCTTCTCTGTTCTGTTCCAGATGATGCTCTTAACTTAAATGAGGTTCAGTGTTATAAACTAACATGCAATCTTAAGGGGTAGAGTGAAGCCCATGTGCTGTCTTGTTTGTCGTCTTTATCTAGGAAGGAGGCCATTCTGTGGTTTTCCTACTAGTAAAAGTTGAAAATAGCTTTGTCATCTCTTTCTCTTCCTTACATACCTTTAAAACCCCCTTTAGATTTCTATTTGAATTATACTAAGCATAGAGCTTAAATTAAAGGGATTTTATCCCTGGAGATTTTTCCAGTTTCCTCTTAGGAAATGGTATTCTCTCCCTCTCTCTACTCACTCCCCTAAGATTTTGTGTGTTTCTCTTTAAAAATTCTGTAGTGTCTTCATTTCTGGTTCCCTTGGGATAAGGTTGTTCTGTTTTATGCTCTGTTCAGTGTTGTGAATGCAAGCTTCTTGCATCAACGCTTTCAGGCATTCCATCTTAAAAGATAGCTCCTCATTCTCCTTAAGTGGCTGTAGATTTGTCAAGATAAAAACTTCCATTTAGCACGGAGTTTGTGGTGCTGAGGCTGGCACAAGGCACAGCTCCCATATCAGATGTGCTTTACTCGGAAATAGTCCGATTAAAGAAATAAATGGAGAAAATGAAAGATTCTTTTCAAATTGTCACTGTTCCAATCAGAATTGGTTTCTGAAATTGCACATTTTTGTCTGCAGTGATGATGTTATCATAAAAGCCTCATTAGAGATTAGGTCCCGGCTGGGGGTGTGACTGGTGGTTGAGTTCTTGCTTAGCATGCAGAAGACTAAGGGCCGGCTTCTCTGGTTGGGGGAGTGAGGCTGTGGCGAAGAGGGCAATGCTCCTGGGCTGCTCATTCTGATCAGCTCTGTCAGTCAGCGTTAGAGATGGCCTCTGCCTCTGCAGTGGCTCTGCCTTGGAATATTTCTTGTCCTAGCTTTTGAACAATTTCCTTACTTTCATTTTTCTCTCTACCACCTGTATTTTTTGCATTATTTAGTTTGGATTTTACTACGTTCTCCAGCCACCTTGTTCCTTGGAGCCAAATATTATAATGGAGGAGTCTCATATTGACAAAGCATTGATAGGTTTCACCTCTTCTCATTGATAGCTTGTGATTTGTGTTGTGTAACCAACTGGAAACTCTGCTGTCTTTTTGGCTTAGTAAATAATGTGTATAGCAAACCTCCTAATCTAAGTATTAGTGATCAACGATTGATAAGATAGACCTCCATTCATTGCCTGAATCAAAGCTAATCACTGAGATGAGATGTTGAGCTTTAATTAAAGCTCCTGGCACTGTAGGTAATGTGACTTGGAATTCCCACTAGAGCACTTAGCTTTTCCTTGGTGATTAACTTTGGTAGCATAATTATAAATATAGGACTTTAATTAATATGCTAACCATTCCCCCAGTTATTTATTTATACACATCCATATTTAAGGATTTGCTAACTTAAACATTATAGATATGTTTTAGAGTAGCAAGCAAATTAAAAATTTTATTTAAATTGACAATAGCAATTTTTACACAAACTTAGTAATCATTTTTACTTAGAGTCCATATATTAAATTGTACTTGAAATGTTAGCATTACATTCTGATATTTAGAAAGAAATACTAGCAGCAAAAATTAAAAATAGTGATCATATGTTTCATATATAATGATATCATAGTTCAACATGTATCAACATGGAACTTTTTTTTTTTTTTTGAGACAGGGTTTCTCTGTGTAGCTTTGAAGCTGGTCCTGGAAGTAGCTCGATAGACCAGGCTGGCCTGCCTCTGCCTCCTGAGTGCTGGGTTTAAAGGCAACATCGAACATTTTAAAAAAGATTTATTGATTTTTGTTTTATGTTTGTGAGTGGTTGCCTGTGTGTATGTATGTGCATCATATCTATGCTTGGTGCCTAAGGAAGCCAGAAGAAAGTGCCGGTTCCCTGGAACTGGAGTTGTAGATGCTTGTGAGCCACCCTGTGGATGCTGGGAATTAAACCATGGTCCTCTGGAAGAGCAACAAGTACTCTTAACCAGTGAGCCATCTCTCTATCCCCAAAAGTCATTTATTTTAACTCCTTTTTTATTATCATCATTACTGAGTTACTGGGAATTGCGTCTAGATTCTCATGCATACTAGACAAAACACTGCCCCTCTAAGCTATATCCGCAGCCCTGTTTGTTTTCATTTTAAGAGAGGGTCTTACTAAGTTATACAGGCTGTTGTTGAACTTGCTGTCTATAGCCAGGTAGGGCTTGAACTTTCCATCCTCCTGCCTTAGCCTCTTGAAGAACTGGGATTACAGGTCTGTGTCAACAGGCCTACTTTCTTTAATTTTTTTAAATCACATGTAAGTTATTTATTTCTGTATGGGGAGGGTTCAGAGAGGGAGGGAGAGAGTTTTGGCCTGGAGGACAGCCTGCTGGAGTCATCCTCTGTGGGTTCTGTTATCAAACTCAGGCTATCAGGCTTGGCAGCAAGCACCTTTACTTTCTGAGCCATCTCACCAACCAACTCCTGGCAACGTGTGTGTGTGTGTGTGTGGTTTATTTATTTTTATTGCTTTATAAATAATATTCAAAATTTCCACTTCCTCCCCTCCCATTTCCCTCCCGTTCCCCCATTCACCCTCCTCCTCTCTCCCTTCAGTCCTAAAGAGAGGGCAGGGTACCCCTGCCCTGTGGGAAGTCCAAGGCCCTCCTCCCTCCTTCCAGGCTTAGGAAGGTATGCATCCAAATAGACTAGGATCCCAAAAAGCCAGTACATGCAGCAGAGACAAATCCCAGTGCCATTGTCATTGGCTTCTCTGCCGTCCCCAATTGTCAGCCACATTCAGAGGGTCCAGTTTGATCACATGCTCGTTCAGTCCCATGGGCAACTTATTTTTAAAGGCACCTGAGGCACCAAGCTGCTTACGAGCTCCTGTTAATGAAGTTGAGATGCATGCCTGACAGGAACATGGAGGAAACAAGGAACGACTACAGCAAATGTTCTTGGGGCAAAGAATTACATTTTCAGTCAACTAAAAATTTCCCCTTTTGTGGGGAGGGGAGGAGCAATTCTCCCATTCTGGAAATCCATTTCATTCTAGCTGCTAAGTTTTTGAATATTCAGATGGCCCCAAATCTCAGAAATTCACAATAAGCAATGAATTTCTCAGTGCTAAGGAGTGAGCAAGCCTTCTCTGACACTCTTTTTATAAAGCTGGTGTCTTAATTGTGGTCATTTTGGTCCTTCAGAGAGAAAGCACATTGTTCTAAGTTGTAGGGTAAACCCCTCTATAAACTGTATCCTATTCAGTCTGGCTTTGCTTGTAAGAGGCATCCTGATGCCTGACCGTCCACTTTGAAGAAGAGTGAGCAGTCAGGTGAAGTTGAGGCAGCCCAGAAGGCCTCCGTGGTGCAGACTTCTCTTAGCTGGAGCATTGTCTTGTTATGATCTGCTCTTTGGGGGTAGGAAAGCACAGCTGGCCAATTCACAAGTGACCTTTCCTGAGAGGTGCTTTCCTTAGGTGGCCCCAAGCTGACGAACACTCTGTCAGAGAGTCACGACCATTTCACTGCCGTGTCTGTTTGCTTTTCTTTTTCTTTACCTTTTTGTTTTTTGAGGGGGGAGGGGGTTTCTGAAACAGGGTTTTTCTGGTGTAGCCCCGGCTGTCCTGGAACTCGCTCTTGTAGACCAGGCTGGCCTCAAACTCACAAGAGACCGCCTGCCTCTGCCTTCTGCTTGCTGGGATTAAAGGCGTGCGCCACCACCGCAGAGCCATTGCATTTCTTATAAGAAGACACAATATAAGCATAGTATGGCTTTAGAAACCGAGGTAAAATTTTGCCTTTATTATTACTGAATTTTATGAAATTAATATGACACTAGAGTTGCTTTTAAAATTCTCTAATAAATCTTTTTAAATGATACTGTACAAACAGTGAAGAAGGCCATAGCTGTTCTGGTGACTGATAGTGGTGGCTTGTGCTGTGGGGTGTATTGGGAAGGACGGATACAGGATCTACTTGTCGGTGAAGTCTGAGGACTGCCTGGTGGCCTAGCTGTGGGTCAGACCAAACCGGGATTAGAGTGGGCGCCCGGAGCCCAGCTCAGCATATTTCTGCTGCCTCACAGCCACTTCAGGGCAGGCATTGCCTTCCTACAGGTCATGGGAATGTACCTCCCAGATCACAGAAAGTCCCTGGGCAGTTTTATGCCCTCAGCCATGTGACATCATCTCATCCTTTGGTAATCTTCAGCCAGCTCTTTCCCTGTCTTTCCTTCCGAAGATGAAGATGCCGGGCGTCCAGGTTCTTTAGTTCTCATTCTTTCTTGGTCATATTTCAGTATTCTTACGAGGTTTCCTGTGTTGGCGAATTGCTCCTTTTTTTTTTTTTAAGCCTGTTTGTATCATTGCTTTTTACATTGGAATTTTTCGACTAGAGAGGCTCAGTGACACAAAGCTTGCCCATCACTAAGCGAAAAAAAAACATCAAGCAATTATTCTGGATTACCTTTGTTTTTGTTCTACAATTATAATACCATGTTCGTGAAAACCATTAGAGTTTGTTATTTTGTTTTGCTTTATATCTACAATAAAACCAAGGCTATATTTGAAAAGAACTTTTAGGTTTTTCGCATTGCCTGTCACAGTGCCAATTCTTTCTTTCTGATTTTTCTTTTTTGATGTCTTTGTACCAAACTGCAGGCGCATGGCTTTAAGCATACAGTGCTAACCTTAGGGAATTTAAGCCGTTAGTAGGACATGAGAGCGTTTCATAGTTGGAAGTTTCTTCGAGTGATGGGAAAATGAAAAGATACGTTTAAATAAATATCAAATATGATGTTATAAGAGTTTTCATGACACAGGAAAATATCTCTGACTCTTAAAAAGATTTATTTTTTATTTTATGTGTATTAGTGTTTTGCTTGCACATATATAAGTGTGCGTGCCTGGTGCCCAGAGAGGCCAGAGGAGGCTGCCAGAGCCTTGCAGCTGGGTTATGGATGTTTATTAGCTACCATGTGGGTGTCAGTCTTTTGCAAAGCATTAAGTGCTCTTAACCCCCGAGTCATTTCCTCAGTCTCTATCTGTGACATGTGAACAAGAAATTATCAAGCAGAATGTAATACAATTTTGTTTTCAGTGAATATTTATATTCATATGCGTGTGGAAGGAGACGCAGGCGGTGTTTAGTTTCCCCACTTTGGTGATGGTAACTTGGCTGCTGAGATGAGGGTCAGGTATCAATCTGACCTGTCAAGTGTAGTTCCCAACTTTCCTGACCTAGTAGATGCTGATGGCTATTTCTTTTAGTCTTTTGTTTTATTAGAATGACAAATAGTATTTTTAAAAAAATTTAAATTTTTTTGTATTATTTTTGTTATATGAAGGAGGAGTTTCATCATTGCATATTAGATACTAAAATATAGTCTATATGGAAAAGGCAACTAAATAATTTATGTCCTTTATTCATTTTTTTAGGGTAATAAATCAGTGTATTAGCAGGATTTAAGGATGGTGTTGAGGCTTTCTCTTTCTGTTTTCACTTTGAATATCATTCTGAATCAAGCATCGTTATGTATTTGAATTGTCAGCACATTGTAGCTACACTTTTTGATATCTCATTCTGTATCTGGATGCTAATCTTTTAAGAATCCCATTCTGGTTCCTTTTTCCCAGATGTCTGTGTATAATGCAGATCAGTGGCTATTGTGTGTTAGAGTAAGAATGTGGTGCGCCTGAGTTCGTGCATTGCTGTCACAGCAGCATCAGAGGGGATGTATAATGCCTTAAGTAGAAAGAAGAAATTCTAAAGGAAGAGCAAGATAAACTCCAGGAAATGAGAATGATGAAGACAGATTTCAGGACGGCTAATAACTACAGAAAACAATAGACAAGAAAGAGTCCACAAAACTCACAGTTGGTTCTTTGTAAAGGGAAAGATAGCATTTAGTGAGACCAGGAAGAGTCTAACTTTCTTCCGCATAACCCCCTCTTTCTCTCTCACTAGCCATGCTAAACCTGCATACCTTGGGTGTGCCGCTGGGTAGTGTGGAAACTCTTGCTTTGAATTTTGCAAATCTGTGAGTTGAAGGTCCTGAGGTCTGGGAACTCCTGAGGCTGTTGAGGGTCACAGTGAGAAGCTGTACCTCATCTCCCAAATGCTGGTACCCTGAAGTCTTTTCTGGAATCCCTCGGAAGCATTGTTGATTCCCTTGAAATGATGATGTTCCAGTGCTCACACTCACACCCTGGTGTCCGCCCTAGTGCAGACAGGTTGAGAGGTAGGGTCATAGACATTGGAGGGATTACAGAAAATGGACTTTAGCCTTCAGCAACCCTTAAGATTGAGGGAGCCTAGGCAGTTTGGATGCTCACCTTACTAAACCTGGATGGAGGTGGGCGGTGCTTGGACTTCCCACAGGTCAGGGAACCCTGATTGCTCTTCGAGCAGATGAGGGAGGGTGACTTGATCGGGGGAGGGGGAGGGAAATGGGAGGCGGTGGCGGGGAGGAGGCAGAAATCCTTAATAAATAAATAAATAAAATTAAAAAAAAACTGTCAAAAAAAAAAGATTGAGGTTCAGAGTCTCAGGGAGAATTGAAGTAGAATAGAAAGACAGGAAAAATTATGAGGCCATGAAGGGAAAGAGTCCTTCATGCCAACTGCAAATCGTGGACTCCCTAGGCTAAAGGCTACTGTAGGTGTCCTGCTCCAGGAGCAGGCACAAAGCCCAGGCTGTTTCCTCCCATTGGAAAACAAGCAGAGACCCACACCTTCAGCCGAGTTTATTCTTCTGAGTGCCCCCCCTTTAATCCTCATGCTTCAGTCTGTATTAGAATATTTTTAGCTCCCCCACCACCAAAAAATGATTGACAAGAGGAAAAAAAGAGAAGACACTGGCTGCTGATACCAGGAACAAAAGGAACTATGTCACTATCATGTAGGTGTCTTTGCAAGAAAGTAGGAAAGTTGCACACAGTTTTCAAGAGTGTAGGTGAGGGGCTGGAGAGATGGCTCAGCGGTTAAGAGCATTGCCCGCTCTTCCAAAGGTTCTGAGTTCAATTCCCAGCAACCACATGGTGGCTTACAACCATCTGTAATGAGGTCTGGTGCCCTCTTCTGGCCTGCAGACATACACACAGACAGAATATTGTATACATAATAAATAAATAAATATTAAAAAAAAAAGAATGTAGGTGAGATGGGCCACATCCCTGAAGTCCACACACTTTCAAAAACCTGGCAGCAATGCAGAAATGTCATAGGCATGGACATCTAGCTGTTGAAGACTAGAATTTATGGTTAAAACGCTTCAAGAGAGAGCTCTCTTGGACAAGAATTGTTTCACTACTGAATTTCTCCAAATATGTAAAGAAGAAGATTTACCAATTATAATCATTGCCAGAGAATGGAAGGGAAAATTTGTCAGTTAATTGCATAAAGCCACCATTACTGTTTCCAAAGCAGGACAGAGACAGTACAAAGATGAAAACTATAGGCTTATTTCTATGGCAAGAATCTAGCTATCCTCAACAGAACAGCAAATTCAGCCAGGCACGAAGAAGAGAACAATACACCATGACCCCGTGCAGCTTATCTGGCTGGTGCAGTATTTGAAAGTAAATCAGTGTGTAACCTACCATGTTAACAGTCTGGGAAAAAGATCACATGATCATCTCAATAGATATCTCCCCTTCTGAAAACAAAAACAACCCACCATCCTCCTTACTCCCAACCCACACACAGTCACACAAAGTAGAAAGAAACTTGCACCTGCTGCAAGGGGTCTGTACACGTCCCGCAGCTACCAGTGTGGTTAATGGGAAGACTCTGCATTAGAGAGAGGTTAGGAGATTAAGTCACAGTGGTACACACCTCAGTCCCAGCTGCTGGCATGCTGAGGGTCGCTTGAGCGTAGGTGGTCAAGACAAGCCTGGGCTACGTGGAGAGACTTGTCTCCAAAAGAAAGATGGGAAAGCAAAGGGGGGTGTGGAGATTGATGAGCAATGAAAAGAACAAAAGAGGGAAGGGAAAAAGAAAAGAGAAAAGGTAGCAGGGTAGAGTGCTTGTTGGATGTTGCAGTCAGTGGCTTAAACAAAGAAATAAAAGTTAAGAATTGAGACCAAAGGAATGAAATGGCCCTATCCTTATTTGGTGTATAAGCCATTTTCATTTGCTGTCTGTTACTTCGCCCATAGCCATCTAACCTTTGAGGAACAAGTCTGATGAAGATAGCCTTCCACGTGTTCACCTTCGTGTATGCGATAGCTGAACCTATAGACCTTGTTTATTTTTCTTTCATTGTATTTATGTAATTTTCTGATAGATTCCTGTGTCTCCCCATGGTCTATACTGTTGGTCTAGGTGCCTGTTAAAGACAGGGCTTATGAAGTGACTGTGTGCAGTGTTCTGTGTCACTGGGCTCTTACGGTCTGCTCTCTTTGAGCCCCTGGCTGACATTAGTGCATTAGCATTCACATATAAAGGCTGGAGAGTGTGGTCCGTGCAGACAGCAGCAGGGCGGAATTCCCAGGATGACAATTAAAAGACACTCCATCTTCATTTCAAGAGCTAATTGTCTTCCTTACAAAAATGACTGCACAAACCATTTGATCAGTCACTCAAGGGTTGTCTGGCCTGGAGAATGAGCACTTCCGAGGGGTTGGCTTTCCTGGCTAGCACCTTTTAAGGACTGTAAAACAGGATAAAACAGTTGGCTCTTCGTAGGCACCAGGGGCCACCCTGAACACCCTCCATTTCTAGCTTATTTTCTACAGTCCCAAGAGGAAGTGGGTGCTGGAGGGCTCAATAGATATCTCCCCTTCTGAAAACAAAATCCATTATGTAGATGAATTTCCTAGGAGGGTCGACCAGTTGCCCAAGGTGACACTTGTAGGTCTAAGGCAAGACCTGAAACCGAGTCCTGCTGGCTAGGCTCTAGACAGGTTGTTCTGTACTGTCTGTCATTGCAGCTGATACCCAGTACCTACCACAGTCAGGCCAGAAGGAACTGGAGAGCCCCAGCTGTCACTACGTCTTGAAATGGTGGTCAAATAGCCCTTTGTCAGGAAGCCAAGAGAGTTTGGCTTGCATACTTTTCGGAAATTTAGAGAGGAGGAGATACATAAGCTAATTGGGTTTTAAACCTGTGAAAAGACTATTGTGGAGAAAATAACGAGTGTTCCGTATCAGCTGATTAACTGGGAGACAGACGGTGAAGTCAGTAAGGAGTGCTTATGCTAGAGGAGACGGATCTTGCTGGCAGGGCCGAGCAGAGCAACTGAGCAGAAGCTGGGATGCCCAGTGGCTCTGGCCCAGCTTCGTGGGTCGGCCGACTTGGGACTCCTATTCATACCCAAGCTCTGCTGTTCTCTGGAATAGCTAT
The DNA here is from genome assembly GCF_037038515.1 of Microtus pennsylvanicus. Lineage (NCBI taxonomy): Eukaryota > Metazoa > Chordata > Mammalia > Rodentia > Cricetidae > Microtus > Microtus pennsylvanicus. The sequence continues at coordinate 14,165,607 of NC_134589.1, read as the reverse complement.
TCCAGAGAATGGCTTTATATGTGGCTTTATAACTAAAGACAGCTGGGCACAGGACCACATAGGGAGGGACCGTCCAAAGATGAGTTTCAGGCCCAGGTTTCCTGACACCAGGTTGGAGTACCTGCTGCATTTTAAAGGGGAGAAGCTGAAGAGGAGAGGGCCCTATACCACGGAAGAGAATTTCCTTGAGAATCTGTCCTGCTCTGTGAGGATCCAAAAGTGTTACGGGAGTGGGAGGAGGTGCTCAGACTCACCACGCATCCTTTTCTTTGTGTAGTATGAGCCCAGAGGACCTGGTCGGCCCTTGTACCAAAGAAGAATTTCATCTAGCTCAGCCCAGCCTTGTGCGGAAGAGGCAAGTGCTCCCCAAGGCAGTCTGGCTCAGGGCAAAGAACTGCAGGACCACAGCCGCCCGCCTGCTTTCAGCTTCCCAGCCCCTGAGTCCTGGGCTAACACCACCTCGTCTACCCCCTACCAGAACATTCCGTGCAATGGACCCAGCAGGACTGCTCAGCCCAGAGAGTTGATAGGTAAGAGGAATGGGTGAGTTTCTAGAAAGCCTATTTTGATTCCTCAGTGCCTCAATATTTATGGGCCTCTTTCTTGTCAGTCCTGACCACGTGAAATTGCTCAAAAGCCACTGTGTGCTTGCAAGGGTGCATGGGTGCTCTCTCTCTATCTCCCCTCCCCTTCTTTCTCTCTTTCTGTCGAACACACACACACTAGTGTTATGTAAGTTGTAAAAGATTGGAAACAAAGCTGTGTGTTGATGGACTACACCACTGCCTGGGAAGACAGGTTGAAATGCGATGTTTCCACGTTTTCCCCTCTCATCATTCCATGTCACTTAGAATGTAAGAGCTAGGTATATTGGTGCACACCTGCACCCCAGCACCAAGCAGGCCAAGGAGGAAGATCAAGAGTTCAAAGGCTAAGCTACATACTGAGATCTCATTTGGAAAACTAAAACATTTCTAGAAATGGGAGTGTCTGTAGCGGGTAGACCCGGTGCCCCTGAACCAGGTTTGCTGCTGCTACAAGTGTGTTCTGGTTCACAGTAGCCCAACTTCCCAGGCAGATGAGTGTTTATTTGTCAGCACACCTTCCGGCCTCTGTTGACATTGGTTTCTGTGTTGTAGACCAGGCTGGCCTCGAACTCACAGAGATCCGCCTGCCTCTGCCTCCCGAGTGCTGGGATTAAAGGCGTGCGCCACCACCGCCCGGCCTTTCTCAGTGATTCTTAAGGAGAGGGGCATAAAGTGTGGTTTTACATCCTATGGCTGAAGCTATGTGTGCTTGAGCTAAACTGCCCTTGCTTTCTCGAAGACCGAGGAACCCGTGCGCAGGCTGCGCTCCTGCGCCCCTGGTTAAACCCTGTTACTGTTCTCTGTTTCTAGCGCCACCCAAGACTGTCAAACCTGTTGAGGATCAGCTGAAGCCTGACAGTGCAGAGGTGTCCAGTTCCTTCAACTACACGGTGCTGCAGCACCTCGGCCAGTTCCCACCCCTCATGCCCAACAAACAGATCGCAGAGTCGGCCAACAGCAGCAGCCAGCAGAGCCCGGCAGGGAGCAAGCCCGCCATGTCCTATGCCAGTGCTCTGCGGGCCCCGCCCAAGCCCAGGCCACCACCCGAGCAGGCCAAGAAGGGCAGTGACCCGCTGTCCCTGTTCCAGGAGCTCAGCCTGGGCAGCAGCCCGGGCAGCAACGGCTTCTACTCCTACTTCAAGTGACCGCGCTCTCAGAGTGTTCAGTTCCTATTTGTTAGTAGAGTTGAGGTGGCAGGCTCCTCTGTGTGCAGCCCTCTGCCCAACGTTGACCGCGCTCTCAGACCCTTGCTGCTAGACCTGCGCCTAAGTTTAAAAGTATATCCCATTATTTTGCATTTTTGATGTGAGTCAGAACTTTGACAGCTTTTATGTAGAATAAAAATATTTTTAAATTTGTGTATTGTTACATATGTTTGCATCAAGCTAGCAGCTAAGAGGTTAATTGTGCAACTATAAAAAAAAAAGAAAAAAGTTTGTCTAAAATGTATTTAAAAAGAAAAAAATGTTAAGTAGCATTTACATTTATTTGATAATATTACCATACGCTGGGTTTCTGTACCAGAAATGGCCAGTTGATGTACAAATGGATGTTATTTTTGCTTAAATTCATTTAAAATTTTTTTTAAATAAAGGGGCAGCATCTTCTAAATACTTTATCAGTTTTTTTTTTTGTGACAGGATGCTGCATTCTAAAACTTTCAGAGTTTTAGACTATCTGTGACATGCTGTTCTCTCCATCAGCGTAGGGTAGAGGTCAAGGCCTTCTTTACCCATGTATTCTATATGCCGCTGGGTTTTGAAATGTGAAAAAAAAAAAAGAAAGAAATAAAGCAAAAGAAAAAAAACCCACAAAAAAATTAAAAAAAAAAAACCAAAAACCCAAAACCTAGTGGCATAACTTAGTTTTGGTCTGGTTTGGTTTTTTGAGAAGCAACACTTTTAGTTTGTTTTTAATGTTAATTTGATAGTTTTTTTTTTTAAACAAATCATGAAGCTGAAAAATTTTTAGGATTGTTGGTGCTTAGTAGACTTGATAACTATTTTAAAACTGCGTGAATTTAGTGAGACAAAACCTTCTTTCTCATTCTGCATGTGTAATGTTTGTAGCCTGGCCTCTCCTCCAGGGCAGAAAGGACTGTGCCGACTAAAGGTTTGGCTTTCTTTTCCTCCAGTGAAAATCTTGGTACCTTCTTTGATGTTTACATTAAGATATGACATTACACATGGTAAGTCTAAGATATTTCTAGTTGTTCTGTTTGAGAAAGATCATTAAAGGAAAAAGAAAGTTTGTCAAAAAATCGATCAAATCTGGGGCATGTTTCATATCTTTTGATTCTTCTGAAGTTCCCCCTTGAACTCATTAACAGCTGTCAGCAGTAGTCCCCAGCCTGACAGTTGTTTCGGGTGACGTTGAGAGGGAGGAAGAAGTTTCTGTCCTTCCCATGTGTTCTTTAATGCATTTGAAGTAATGAATGTCATTGTTTCTGACCCAGTAGCTCTAATTTTGTATTTCTGAGATATCTTGAGACTACAATATATATATAATTTTCTTTTTAAATTAAGATGAGCCCAGGGGATATTTCAGAAGAGCCCAACCTTCCTGGTGATCATTCAAGCATAGTTTTCTGGAAGGTTATTTTGATAGAACATTTTAAACTGGGTTGAAAGTGGCAAGGGGAAGGTAGAATTACATCTGTATGACTAGGAGTTAGTCTACGGCAGCCATCTCCAGCCTCCTGGAACTCCCAGTGTGGGATAAAAGGCGGCCTTGGATAAGGACTAGCCAACTCCAGGATCAATGACGGCCACCTCTCTAATTTAGTTCCCTCTCTGTGCTCGGGACTGAGCCATTGCTACCTGGCTTCCTGTCTCAGACTGAGCACTCCTTTGAGGTGGCAGATGTGGACCTACAAACTGGAGATATGTTCATGGATATTACACATCACAGCAGGGAAGTGGAGTTAGTGAGCCAGGGTACCACGCTCTGTGCATGATGTGACATCCCCATGTATTTTGGGTGTGTTTTAGGCTAAACAAGACAGCTTTTGCCACAGGACTGGTTTTCTAACTCTGTGCCCAAACAAGAAGTAGGACTCCCCCATGATGAGGCTGTCCGTCCCATTGTGACAGCCCCTGCCCGCACACATGCAGGCCCACAGGACAGCAGCACATGCTGGCTGGGCAAGTGCTCAGAGCCATTTTGCTAATTCAGATGGAACTATGCTGTCAACTCCCGGTTCACCTCTCGTCAGCGGAATATTGCCTAGTTTTCTTTTCTCATACTTGAACCTTTAAAAAAATATCAGTTTTTAAATTATTTATATTTAGCTAAAGTCACCTATGCTGTGCCCTATCATCTTATAGAGAAACACTGATGGTGGGATGCCTGGATGAGGAACCCATCAGGTTGCAGTGACATTCTCCAAGTGGTTATTTCTAAGAAATGACACTAGCTACTCCCTAGGTGACTGTCTGAGTGTTCCCATCTCTTCCTTTTTCTGCAGCAGGTAGAGGATTTGTTTCTGTGTTTTCATGTTCTGCATACAGTGCGTTTTTGAACCCAGCTCCCTCCTGTCTTCCTGTCTGGACTCAAAGGAGCCTATCACTTAAGCCCAGCATCTTGTAACAGTCTTCAGCAGTCTTCCCAGAACCATTGTGAGTTCTCACTGCTGCTCTTCGCTGTTACTTGGGTATTTTGGCAGGGTTAGTTAGTGTCATGATATAGCTTATTTCACTCATTAGATTCAACTTTAGAGCTCAGATGGAACATACATACATACGTGTGTGTGTGTTGTGTATATATATATATGTTTGTTTACATACATAAGCACACCTTTTTTTTTTTTTTAAAGAAAACTTGATAGCTCTGTGATGCTCTTTTCTTTTGGGTGGATTTCTTCTGAGGTCATTTTATGATTTCTTTCATTTCTTTGTTTTTTTTTTTTATCAGTAGAGTTTCGTTGTCCTTGCCAGTACTGTTTTTACAGTACACCACAACTTGAGATATTTCTTTTCCCTCCTCCCTCCTTTCCTCCCTCCCTCCGTCCATCCCTCCTTTCCTTCATCTTTTTCTTTCTTTCTCTTTTAGGTGATAATTCATGCTAAGTTTGGTCCCCCTTTCCCTCTTGATCTAAAAATGGATTCCTGTTGAATCTGACCAGCCTCATTCCTGTATCATGGATATTTTCTGGTGTGTTTTCTTCAAAGAAGCCCATTCTAGCTCTGCCATTGCTGCCATTGCTAATCATAACATCTTGTCTTGATCAGTCCGTGGTTAATTACTGACCATTCAGACTAACGACCTCAGTCTTCCTGGCCTCACACAGACATGCTTTCTGTGTGGGCTGCCTTGCGTGCGGAACGCATCCAACTGCCTGGTGCGGGTTATTTTTGTATCGTTTCATTCTAATCAAGATTCTAGGATGAGTTCAGGTTTGGTCTGAGCGTCAACTGATCTTTTCTGTTCAGAGAACTGCAGGGTAAGTACGTTAAGCAGAAATCTTGTGGAATAAGCATTACCCAATTAAACACAGCTGTCTCTTGAGCCTATTTAGGGAAGAGGGTTCCTTGTTTCCGAAGGCACTGCAGTCCTGAAGACGCTAACTGGCTTTAACCTCGAGCTCATATGTGGCATTGTATTGCCCTAGTGTAGCCGATGGTTCTGTTGGATTGGTTTTATTCTGAGAGCACAACTGAAAACCTAAAAGAACGTATCTCTAACCACTGTGACTAAGGGTCAGGGTGTGTAAACAATTGTAGGTTAAATCTGAGTATTTCAACTATTGTCATGGAATAAGATAGATGTCCTTAAATAGTTGATTTTTAGGAGATGCCCATGTGTGAAAGATGCCATGCGTGAAATCATTGCATAGTGGAGAGTTTTGTTAATAGAAAAATTCTATAAAAATGAAAGATTCAAACTTCCCATATAGTAAAACATATACATTACTCCTTTCAAATCTTACTAGACTGTTCATCCTTCCCCGCCCACCTTCCCCATTTCCTCAGAGTTCAGCTTGCCTTTTCGCTGTAAGTCGACAATGTTTTTCTTGCCTTCCCTTCGGCATATGGAAACCGTGCTTCTACTAGAAGCAAAAAAACCATACAGGTGCACATGTCTTGGTAGCTCTGGCTTGTCTTCTGACCGCCGTTCAGACTGCCTAGAAAAGAGAACGGTGCGTTGGCCGCTTCTTGTTCCGAAGATCACTTAGTATGTCCCCCATCATCGTGTGCCCAGACAGAGCTCATATCATGTCTGTCTGCAGGACGCTCACATTCCCTTTGAGACTCGACAACAAGGCTGCTAGATTCACAATTGCCAGCTTGATCCCTGTTTAATATGCAATCCCAAGACCGCTGAAGGGGGGGGATCTTCACTAGAATTTAATGTCCTACTATGATATCAGAAAAGTGGCATTATGACTCTAAGCTAGAATAGCAGGTTGAACCATTTTTTTTTTTAAGTTTTAGTGTAACATTCAGACATTCGAACCTACTAAAAATACTCTACTGCTTTGGAGTGATCTTTAAAGAAGGCCTCATCGAAAGGGAGGTACCGAGTAGAATCTAGACGTAGGCTTGTGAGCCACGGTTAAATCCCAGCCCATTTCTACAGTGGGAGCCTACAGCTTTCTGAAGTGAGTTTCAAGAAGTAGCCCATGTGTCTTGTCGTTTCAGTCATGAGCGTGGTAGACCAGACTTTACTTGCAATTTGTTCAACAGAGAGATTTTATTTTGATACAAATATTAAACATAAAGCATAGTAAGTTTTATATAATTCTATGAGTTCATTAAACAATATTATGAGATTTTTCAGTATGTTTTAGGGGGTCTTTTTGGCTATTTCTACCTCATATGAGGTCTGTACTTTATTTAGCGTACTAGCATGTGGTTGCCTGCCTTAGAATGATGTATGGGAGGGGAAATCAATATTACCTTCTAAGAAATTTTGATTTTTATGGAATATTGTTTTAGTATTTTAATGTTTGAAAGTAAGGGGAAAGGGTGGCAAATTACATATAGTGATAGCTATTTACAAATCTGTCATATTTTAAGATTTTGAAATTGTGAGCAAGATAGAGCAAAAAAGAAAAAGAAGAGAAAGTGATTGTGAAACTGAATGGCCTCAGCTTCCCCTGGACTGGTTGTTGACGTAAGAAGACCCCTGTCCCCACCCCCAGGGGGCCCACCACAGCTATCCAGGGACCCCACTGGTCTAGAGAAAGTTGGAGCATTTTCCATCTCTTTACTCTTGGGTCATCCCATAAGTGGCCCATTCATGGAAAAAGCTCTCTCTACCTTTAGGGTCTCTGCCGCTTCTCATTAGGGTGCAGGGGCTTTCATGTCTAGGGTGAGTTTGTCATTAGGGGCGGAGCTGCCTGGCTGTTACCTGAAAGCTGTGCGTTTGTGGGATGTGCTTAGAGTCAACCTTTGTGGAAAGAAGCCATCGGGTGCCCCGAGAGTGCATTCGCACTTATCGAGGCTCTTAGTGCAGGAGTCCCTGTCCGAGGGTGGCCCTGACGTGGAGCATCAGAAACATAGTCCCCGAATAATGGAGTCTAGAGCTTTTAATCCTTCTTCTTTGGTACGTGTGTTGGGGGCTAGGGCAAAGAATTTACTTTCATATTATATGTTTCTCAGGTTAACAAAGTTCTTTGGGTTCTCTGCCATGCCAGCAGTGGTAGGGAGAACATGGGTATTGTATACGGCGGAGAAAAAGCAATTGTTTCTGATTCCCTTGCTACCTTGAAGAACTCTGTATGTTTGCGGAAGAGTTGAGGGGAGCACACCACCTCCACAGCATGAGTGGCCCCTAAGTCATAGCAGACATGGGTGAGCAAGTTACTGTTGAGAAAGAAACTGCCTACAACAGAATAAACCTGACAGGTCTTTGGATATTTTCACATTTGTGTGTTGTGTTTAACATTCAGCCTGGGCTGCAGCTCTGCGGATATTGGGCTCCGCTTCTCTTTTTCGTTTGGCTTTGAATTTACTGTTACTAGCAAGAAAACAAATCTATGTTTAAGGTAATAGAGTGTAGAAAGGCATAGGTGTAGAGGTATAATCCACAGTGGCCATCCTAGAATGCAGTTTTAGAATTCTTAGCCCCCAGTACTTACTCCCTGAAAGGTCCGGAAGCTTTAGCTGCAGATTGCTGGCGTGCCCAGCACAGCTTCCTCTATGCACTCCCAGCTTATAAGGGATTTTGGTTTATTTGCGATTTGTCTTGCATGATACCACTTTGTATCTTTCAGGAGGTCTGAGGACTCTCTCGTCCAGGTTAAAGTCCCAGAGTGTCAGTTATAGCTGAGACTGTTTCTCAATAACACCCCTTCCCACACACACACAGAGGGAGGGTCCTGCTCCTATAAATCCGTCTTTAAGACATATACATCAGGTACTGTATTTGGTCTCTGTGCCAGCCATCTGACCCAATTCTTTGAAAACCATAAAGGTAACAGTTATATGTAATGCTAGCATCCCTGGTGAATAGAGTGGTTCAGATACTTTCTCTAAATTATAAAGCTAATAGGGTTTGCGTTTTAGTAAAGAGTCCTAATCGTTAGTGACACAGGGTCTTTCTAATGTTTTTTAAAAACTACAATTCTCTAAATGTGGCCAGCGGTGGAGAGAGTCATGTGGTAGACTCATTCTGGGTCTTCTCTGTGAGGGAGGCCACGGAAAAAGCGCCCTGGTCCATGTCTCTTGCACGCACCACTTATGCAGCATCTGGTTACGCATAATCTCTGGCAAAAGTAATAACAATGACTACGTTCCGTTGCGGTCTATCATACCTCATGTGGGAGGCCCTAATACCTAAAGAGTTTATTCTTAAAAGTCAAGATGATTTTGTATCATAGAGAACCCCAAAGCTGTCCTCCGAGGCTTTTCTTTTCTCCTTTCTTTGTCTTTCCTAACTTGGTTTTTGGAATCCCCTTAGCTTATGCTACTTCCTTAGGACATGTTTTGAGCCCAGGAGTCTATGGTGTGATCATTGTCAGTGAAGTTCTTTTGTTTTAAAAGATTCATGGTAACACAAAATGTATTTTACTGCTACAACTAAAATGTATTTATAATAAAATGCCTTTTTAATAATTCGGAGCGTGTTTATTTTGTGTGCACTTTCTGTCTTTTCCTTCCATGTTGAAAAGGGTTGGAGCCACCAGCACACACAGAAAGCCGTAAAGCTCATGGGAAGGAGAGCCCACTGTCAAGAAGGAAGGTTGTGACTTTACAGAGAGCTGTGACGTAAATCACTTCAGCAGTAGCAAAAAGCCTTTTGGGCATAAGTAATGTCACCTGGAAGGTTAAAGGCAACATAGAAATGATCTTCAAGGTGTCAGTCTCTAGGTCAGGATTTATTTATGTTTTAGCACATGTTCTTAACAAGTCTTGTAGTCATTAGTACCAGGCCTGTGTGGCTCGGAATTTGAGAGGTCATTAATCTAGTATATGCTGATGTATTAAAGAGGGGCTGGTACTACACCTCACAATACATAAAGAATTGCCCCCGAACCCATCTTGTTTCTGTTGGAGAAATGTTTATGTCTGTGGCGATGCAGCTTTGAGACGCACTAGAAGGTTGCACACTGCTCCCCTTCTCATATTTTCTGTTTAACACCCCATTAATGTGGTGCCCCTAGTCTGGCTTGAATGTACCATGCTTCGGGGCTGCCATTGCGAATGACATGGCTGGTCTTTTCCCGGGACAACAGCTTATAATCCATTGCACTGTATCTATCTTGTTAAAAAATTTTTAGGTTATCTTTTGTGCGTGAGTGTTTTGACTGCATGTATGTTTGCACTATGTGTGTGCCTAGTGTCTGTGGAAGTCAGAAGAGGTTATGGGATTCCCCTGGGACTGGTGTTATAGACAGTTGTGAATCACCATGTGGGTACTGGGATCTGAACCCCAGTTTTCCGCAAGAGCAGCCAGCACTCTAATCAATGGCTCCTCCATTGTAAATAGACAATTTGCTTTATGTTGCTTAGACAGGGTGGACACCCACCTCTGGAATTTAAAAAGAAAAACTGGTTCCTTCCACATAAGTGTGGTGGATTCAGAGACTCCTGGAGTTGTGCTTTCCGCTCTGCAGAAGTAACCCAAGGCCCATGGTCAGTGAATAAATGCAAGGGTGACCCCTAGACGGTTACTTTTAGCAGGCATGGTAAGTGGTTAATCACCAGCTTTCATCAGAACAGCAAGGTGAGAAATCCCACAGAAACCAGACGGAAGGGAAGGCTGGGCTGGCATGAGTGTGTGTGTGTGTGTGTGTGTGTGCGTGCGTGCGTGCGTGTGTGTGTGTGTGTGTGTGTGTGTGTGCGTGTGTGTGCTGTCACTGCTCTTGGTAAATCTAGAACACTCAAGCAGTCCTTAGCCTGTTACTGACCCTTCTGCTTGAATTACATGTTTTTGGAATTACATGGTTTTATCTCAACCAGTCAACCCCCTGTTAGATAGAATTCCTTAGGATTTGAAGAACTGGCCATTGCATGACCTTTTATCCTGTTTATCCCACCAACAGTAGCTGTCCCCCTTTCTGGTCTAAGCTATTCTCTGAGCACCCACAGTGGTTTTCCAATGCAGCATATTTTATTTTTAAATTATATTTTCACTATGTGGCTGGCTTGGGACTCAGTACATTGACCAGGCTGGCCTCCACCTCAGAGATCTGCTGTCCTCTGCCTCCTGAGTGCTGGCATTAATTGTGTGTACCACCACATTTGACACCACACATGTCCTGCATTTTTTAATGTGATGTTTGAAGAATCCAAGTTCTTTTGTTTTAAAAGCTCTCTGTCTCTCCATGTATGAGAGACAGCACATATGTGTGAGAATGCAGGGTGTGTATGTGTGCGCGCACACGTGCTACTACATACATGTGGAGATCAAAGGGCAACCTTGGTGTCTGTCCTCACCACTTCATATGCCAAGCTAACTCTCAGGTCCTTCTGTTTCACCTCACATCCCACCATAGAAGCACTGAGGTTACCGATGTTCGCTAGAGCATCCGGCTTTATTTAACTGGGTTTTAGGATCTGAACCCAGACCCTCACTCTTCATGACAAGCATTTTACCCACCAATGTACCTCCCCAGTCCCCATGACTGGCTCCCAAATCTTGGTCTGGAATAAGAAACACCCCCAGCCTTCACAGACCACTCACTGAAGGGACCTTAGCCCACTGGAACATGTTATAGATGGAAGTTTCTATCCTGCAGTCATTCAGTCCCAAAGAAACACACAGAGGCCTATATTAATTATAAACTGTTTGATCTATTATCTCAGGCTCATTATTAATTAGCTCTTACAACTTAAATTAACCCATACCTTTTGTTGGTGTTAGCCACATAGTTTGGTACCTTACTCAGTGCAACTTTCTCATCTTGCTTCCTCTGCAACTGCCTGGCGACTGCAGACAGCTTCCTGCCTGGCTACTGGTCAATCAGCATTTTATTGCTAAACCAATGCCAGTAACACTCTTTACAGCGTACAAAAGCATTGTCCTACAGCAGCATGTGGCTCAGGCAGGCCTTGTATTTCTCCACTTACCTTTACCTTGCTAAAGGCCACTAGATTACATTCCTAAAGCTAGCCCCAACATCTATTCCCTTCTTTGGCCACTTCCTCCTGAGGCTGACCACCAAAGTCCAGCTATCAAAGTATCCAAATCCAGCAATCAAAGGCCCCCTTTGGCTCACCTAATTAACATGTCCAATTAAAATTAAACACACCTCATCCTAACACGGGGTTCCCTCTTGTACCTTTTTCCATTTTCCTTTGTGCCACATCTGTCTCTATCCAAAGGCAGTCCTTTGTTCTTCCTAAGCAAATATGCCTGCCCCCTTTCCCTTCTCCCACTTCTTCTATCTTCTGTCTTTGTCCCTTATCCCTGCCCTCTGTCCCTCTGGGGCAAATACATCTCCTTTGTGCTGAGGACTTGGTCTTGGGGTCCAGAGAGGATACTTTCCCTTTTCCTCACCATTTGCACCCCAGGAAGCTCCTGACTTGCTTGGTTCCCTACTTGGTCTTGGACCACTCCCTTTCAGCCTACTAAGGCTACTTTGGGGTGCTCTACTTACTAATCGAGACTAGGCAAATTCTACCTCCCCAGGCTCCCCAGCTTGAACACTGCCCCCCTCCTCGGTGCGTGCAATGAAATCTCCGTCTTTGTATTAAAGTGAAGAGCGTGTGAGCTCTGTATGGCAGAGACGGCAGTCCTTCAGGAGTGTTTGCTGAGTGGAATACCAAGGTTTAGTGGGAAGAGCAATTCAAAGATACCCTCCCCTACTCCACTGGCCACAGTGTGGCTGGATGACAGCCCCCTCAAAAGAGGGATGACCAGGGCTGAAGAATGAATAGAAAGCTGCGATGTTCCTACTTGCTCCACACAGCTTCGAGTGGTGACAGCAGTGGTTAGTTCCCCAAGCCATTTGCTATCATACTGGGTGCCCAAAACATTTTCTTTTACAGTTTCACTGTGGTTATACCAATTTTTAATATTTTTATTATTTATCTATCTATATTATTGTTATTGTTATTATTATTATTTTGGGTGTTTGAGACAGGGTTTCTCTATAGCTTTAGACCTGTCCTGGAACTAGCTCTTATAGACCAGGCTGGACTCAAACTCACAGACATCCACCTGCCTCTGCCTCCCGAGAGCTGGGATTAAAGGTGTGTGCCCCACTGCCCAGCGGTTATGCTAATTTTAATGGATAGCCTGGTCTATGGGCCTGTGGTACATACCTATCATGATCATGCAGAGCTCTGAAAATGGGCTGAAATCCCCCCTTTATCTGCAGCTCTGGTTGATGTGGAATCCACAGAGGGAGGGAATTAACTTGGCTAGAAGCTGCAGCTTGTAAAACCTACGGTCTAAGCCCACCCTCGGCTCATTAAACCTGATGCTCTACCAATCGATTTAAACATTTTCAGGAGATAGTTGCTAATCCCCCAGCATGGGCTAAATGTGGGGAGCTGATGCTGAGGAGCCCGTGATGGACTCTGAGGGTGGATCTGGCTGGCTGATCACACGGAACAGGAGGAGAAGGCAACTTGGTGGTGTTTGCTCCCCAATTAAAAAGACAGGCAGATGACAAGCTGTCTGGATGTGGGTGGGTGCCTAAGAATATGGGTCAGAGACCTTGCACAGGACGCCAGAAATGTTCCAATTAGTACTGAAAATGTTCTTCCTCTCTCTCCCCCTCTCCCCTCCTCTCTCCCTCTCCCTCTCATGGTCTTGCTATGTAGCCCAGACTAGCCCTCAAACTCTTGTGTCCCTGACTCAGTCTCCCAGATGCTGGGTTTTATAACCCATGCACCATAATGCCCAGCAAGCTTTGTTTTCTATACATGGAGTCAGGTGAACTCAAAGAGAAATAAAGTCACAGGAAAAGGGGTGTTATCTTTGTTCCTGATGTTTCATAAGGCTAACCAGGAGTGATTGCTCTAGCCCGAGGGCTTTTCCAAGAGATGATCTTGTAGATTCAGTCTCCTTAATTTTGTAACCACGTTTAAAGCAAGGTTCCATAATCTGGGACAAAGTCACAGATGACTGGAAAGTAGTCATCAGTTAGACCTTAGCTTGTGGCCACCTCTGTTTCTGAAGGTGTTAGGTCTAGACAAGTATGTCCCATAGACCCATGGGCTAATGGCACAGTCCCAAGCCTATGGTACAACTGAGAGTGGTGGACCCTTTAAGAAATGGGACCAAGTTGAGTCTTTAGGTCCCTGGGAGTACAACATTGAAGGGGATTATGGGACCCTAAGGAGGTGAATGAACCTGACCTGATGTGTTGTTCCCCCACAGGTCTAAAGTGAAGGAGATAATCAGCCATGTGAAGCCTCCAAAACTGTGCGCCAAAATACTTTCCTCTTTATCAGTTGATTTGTCCAAGATATTTGTTATAGGAATGGAAAGCTGACCAATGCAAGATGAACCTACATGCAATCTAGGAACAAAATGATTGCTGTTGGGTTGGCTTAGCAACAGGGTGGAGGATCAATTGTTTCGAGGAAGAAGAAGAAGAAGGAGAAGGAGAAGAAGAATGTGATTTAGTATAATTAAAGGTGGCTTTGGCTTTGTACCTCGGTCAATGCTCTTGGGAAATCTGTCTGTACTGAAGGCTTCAACTGGCATGCTTCAGCTTGGAAAAGAATTCTATGAATTCTATCTTGTATCTTTGGAGCCCTAAGTTCCACTGTGGAGAATGCAACTGGCTCGGTCTTATTAATTGAACTTTGTGTGTGTGTGTGTGTGTGTGTGTGTGTGTGTGTGTGTAGAATCCACTGTGGAGATAGAGACAACTGAGACTGGAGACCTGGAGCAGGAAGGTGCCCTTTCACACTCTTTCCTTGCTTCAAAGGACTGTGTCCTGTTACTCTCTCTCATGGCGTTCTTGCATAGTTGTGCCTTACCCGGTCTCCCTTGTGGACTGCGCATTCTAGTTCACAGACTAGGCTTACAGGCTATCTGGACACTGCAGGATTGGGGAAATGACTGGTGTAGAGAGGGTCTAGCTACTACAGTGATTCTGAAGAAAATATGGGCCTTAGCTTCAAAGATCTGTAAAATCAGGTACTTGGCCGAACTGTGCCAAAATAGGTTAAATGTGAGGATATGGACGGGGCACCAAGAGCAGAAGGAGAGAGGCATGGATGTCCCATGGGGGATTGGAAAATGTCACCTCATGTGGTCTGGTCTGACTCCAAATAAGCAGGACTTCTGTAAGCTTCAGAGGTGCCGTCCTCATGACCCTCTGAGTGCCCATAGAATGCTCGCAAACCTCAGAGAACACAGACTTTACTTATAGCCACTCAGCATTGAAAGACAAAGAAATAGCCTCTCCCTCTGTGCCCTCACTCACACAGTACCCAACACATAGCACGCAGCATCGACCACCATGGTGGCTCACACAGTACCCAACACATAGCACGCAGCATCGACCATCATGGTGGCTCACACAGTACCCAACACATAGCACACAGCATCGACCATCATGGTGGCTTACACAATACCCAACACATAGCATGCAACATCAACCACCATGGTGGCTCACACAGTACCCAACACATATCACACAACATCGACCACCATGGTGGCTCACACAGAACCCAACACATAGCACGCAACATCGACCATCATGGTGGTAGACATAGTACTGACCCCTGTGGAATGTTTCCATCTTCCCCTTAGAACCTATGGTGTATGTCTGTATCTTAAACTCCAGGACCTTCTATTCTGTTACATGGAAGGAATGACTTTGGAGGCAGATTCTACAAAAGGCACACAGGTTGGGGAGACTCTCTAGGGTATCATAGGGTCCTTCGAAGGGGCTGTCTCTACCTCCCTAGTGCTGGGATTAAAGGCGTGGGAGTCCAAGTGCTGGGATCACCTTTCTGTGAGCTCTGCTTCTCTTTTTAGAGTCAACCTCGTGTATCCCAGGGTGGCCTTGAACTCAGAGATCAGTCTGCCTCTGTCTCTCGAGTGCTTGGCCTCTATGGCTAACTAGTGTGGCTATCTCTGCACTCTGATCTTTTAGTAGGTTTTATTTGTTAAAGCACAAATAAACTATCACTACAGTGGAACCTTTGAGAGCTTTGCCTTGCTGGGCCAGGCTTTGAGGGTTTTTAACCTTGCCCTGCTTCCATGTAGTTGGACTTTCTTTGGACCGCCAGCTCCCAAATAATGACACCAAGACTTATTAATTATGAAAGCTTGGCCTTAGTTGAGAATAGTTCCCAACTAGCTCTTAAATCTTAAATTAATCCATTTAAGTTCATCTGTGTTCTGCCACGTGGCTCATTACCTCTGCCCAGTACTACACACCCCACTTCCTCTGTGTCGGGCTGGCAAATTCCCCTCCTCTCAGATTCTTCCCCCTAGTTCCTCTCTTTCCACAGAAGTCCCGCCTATCCTCTCCTGCCTAGCTATTGGCCGTTCAGCTCTTTATCCAACCAATCAGAAGGCGCCTTAGCAGAGATACATCTTCATAATGTACAAAAAAGGTTATTCCACAACACTTCCAGTTTGCCCTCTCTGCTTTGTGTTTGGGGTTGAAAAGGTGCTTGACTGCTGCCCCGCCTCCCTGGCCTCCCCCACTGCCCTTCCCCCCTCCCCTGCCATGATGGGCTCTTTCTTTGGAACTATAAGCCAAAATAAACTCTTCCATAAATCGCTGTAAGCCATGCTGTTTGTCACAGCAGTAAGAAGTGACGAATGTGTCTGTGTCAAGGGAATAAGGTGGAGAGAGAACCTCCTGCCTCAGCTTCCTGAGTGCTGGGATTGCTGGCATCTGCCACCAGGTCTAGTAGGAAAGTAAATATTATTGACATTGCAGGCAAAATCTTTCTCCTGAGGCTTCTCAGTGCTGCTGTGAGGACAGCAGCCGCACCGAACACCCACGGGAACAGGTGTGGCTGTGTGCCGATAAGACTTATTTATGGACACCGAGATTCAAATGGCATCCACTTTTCATGTCATGAGATACTCTTCACATGCACGGCAAGTTTTTGCGATGTCTGTCGAGCTGTAAAAACCACCCCTGTGTTGCAGGCTGCACAAGAAGTTATGTGCCCCCTGGCAACTGTGCCAGCTCCATGCGGGACTCCAATGTTCACTGCGGACACTGCAGAGAGTCCTCCCTGTCGGCCAGTCAAGCCTGGCTTCTGTTTCTGGAGGCCAGGTTCAGTGCAGCAGGGGTCTGAGGGGTGTTTAAACCATGATGCCACATATGCGTGGGTGCTAAGTGTCTGTGAAGCCCTGCTTCTTAGGTTTGGTTTTGTTTTTTTGTTGGTTTGTTTGTTTGTTTTCTGTTTTCCCAACAAGGTTCTGGCTTCAAAAGCTAGACTGAGACCGTGGGGCTTCAGTGCTGAGAGGGGCTGGATGATTCTAGAAATAACCCCTCCTATTTTTAACACCCTTGCCCAAGTCACAAGGTTTCTAGTTTCATTCCAAACAATTCCAGAGCTCAGACATTCGAGTTGGAATTCAGAACCTCTAAGCTATCTCCACCTCGCTTCTCAAAGTCCTCAGTGCCCAGGCAGTGGGCCTCTACTTTTCTAATGCTGCGACGGCCCTTTAATGCAGTCCCTCATGTTGCGGTGACCCCCCCACAACCATACAATTGTATTTGTTGCTACTTCCTAAGTGTAATTTTGCTACTGTTAGGAATCATGATGTAAGTATCTGATATTCAGGTTATCTGAAAGGTGACACCCAAACGGGTTGTGACCACACAGGGTGAGAACCGCCGCCACGGAGGGATAATCCTACCTTTTCTCTTCCAGGGTTTAGGGTGCCAGGCCTATGGCCAGGAGTCTCAGCAATTGGTGTGCAAGGCACAAGAGAAAAAGGAAAGTTTTTTTTTCTGAGATCTTTTATTTCAAACCACAGATTCTATCCAGTTAAAAATGTCTGTTGGGGATCTTGGAAGCCAAGGAGGGATGTTCAGGTCACGGAAGAGGATTTTATATCATGGTAGAGGAGAGTGGGGGAGGAGCTGGCTCCGGACGCTGGCGCTGGTGAAGCTCAGGCCTGGTGAATGAGTACAGGCTGTCCTTGGGAGGTTTCTAAAGAAAACCAGACCTGTTCTTCAAAGACAACAGGCATGGCAGGCAAGCCTGAACTGGGGCAGGCGTAAGAAAGAGCCCCTTCAAACACCTGCCTGCTTCCTCTGATGCTGGGCAGGTCTCCGTTCATGTCCCTGTACAGAGGAACTCAGAGGAAGAGGCACAGAGCATGACAGTCAAGGGACCAGGGCAGATGTAAAACACCTTCCTCGCCTCTGGGAGACTCCGGTCTGGGCTTGATCTTCCCAAAGCTAGTGTTCTGGCTCAGCATCCATGCAGGACTCCCAGGGGTTCTGGGGCATCCGAGGCAGGGAGAAGAGCAGAAGAAACAGCCCGCCGAGGAAGAGCAGGGTGAACGCAGCGCAGGCACAGGCGAAGGACCATGAGTAGTAGTACTCGATCCAGACGGTGTCCTCGCTGTCAATCATGCGCTTCACCGATTGCCTCATGACCTCCACAGAGACAATAAGGCAGAGCCCTGGGGACAAAGCCAGGAGTCTCAGTGACTGATAGTGCTCCCGCTGCCACCACAGTCCTCCCCCAACCTCCGTTCCCTGCCTTTGACCTGGTCCTGAGAGGAAAATGCTTCTAGATGGTTCTAACTGGGAATCTGCAAAAATGATCCATATCTGCCACTTCCCACAATGCACTTCCCACGTCCTGCAGGAGGTTAGCCAGAGACTGGCCACATTTCCTTCCTTCTTTGTTAATTGCTTTCTGGGGCGGTTCCTCAGTGTTTCTCCTAAGCGTAGTGTCATTGGGGGGGGGGGGGAGGAACAAAGCAAGCTTTCTCCCTCGCATCCTTCCTGGGATCACCAGGGTTCAGAGTTTGATCCTGCATGGAGCCTGAGCATGGAATGGGGAGCCCTAAGGACTCCCCCTCACACCCAGGCACCTCAGGACCCCACTCTACCTGCAAAGGCATAGAACATGGATGCTGGCCTCAGCAGATAATCACGCTTATTCCCAAAGGATAGAAACGCGCAGATGGAGCCCACGATGATGAAGCCGAGGCTGAAGATGGCGATGGCCGCTGCTGAGATGCTGTACTCTGCAAAACAAAGGGAGCCTCAGAAGCAGAGCCTTTCCGGGCACTTCTTCCTGTCAGGGGGTTTAGTGAGCTCCCACAGCCTGGATTCTCATTTCACACCTGACTGAGGCCCACCCCCTTTCTTACCCCTTCCCAGTGCGGTGCTGTGGAAGAGCGAGGCCAGGTGCCAACAGGATGGAATCACCTGTGTCTTTCCAGGCGCAAAACTGCAAGGTTCCCTGAGGCAAAGACCTCCAATGGAGGCAGGACACCCTGCATCTAGAGACGTCCCTAGAGCCAAGCCTTCCTGAGTGACAGACGGAAGGAGGCACTGAGCTGTAGGTGGTCTGTCTTAGATTGACAGGGGGACTCTGGGAGATTGACAGGGTGTGGGTGTTACCTAGCATGGGAGTGTGGGTGAGGAGGATGTGAGTGGGTTGCCTAAGAATCCATCAGAGTATGTCCCCGTGTCTGCACGTGAGAAGTGTGTGTGTGTGTGTGTGTGTGTGTGTGTGTGTGTGTGTGTGAGAGAGAGAGAGAGAGAGAGAGAGAGAGAGAGAGAGAGAGCTAGAGAGAATCTACTGGCATATGAGAATGCTCGTGTGTGCTTTTCTCCTGAGGCTGTCAGCACTTATAAATACCTCACATATGAGGATCTGTCTGTGAGTGCGTGCATGCATGCGTGTTCCTGCATTAAGGCTGTCAGTGTGTATGTGTGCCTTGTGCCTGAGGACCTGTTGGTGTGTGCACGTGACTACAAGTGAGGTAGCATGTGTGTGTCTGTGTCAGCTCTGGTACCCTGTGTGGCCACCTGCTCCCACACAGCCCAGGCCCTTCCTGCTGATGTGGTCTCTGAGTTCCGTTGGTGAAGGGCAGGAATACCATGTGTCCTCAGCTCCGGGAGGACTGTTAGTAAAGGAGGGGAGGACTACCAACTGTCGCCACAGAGACTGTCACCCACCCACCCCATGGTCCTGCTCCAGCACTGTGAGCTGTACCACTTCCTTCTTCTTCTGGCTCCGCGGGCTGGAACATGTTCCTGCGGCAGCTCACAGCCTGCCAGCAAGTCTACACCAACATGTGTGCGCTGAGTACCTGGACCCAGAACTGCTTGTGTGTGCAGGGGATGCGACAGGGTACCAGCCTCCAGCTGCTTTCCATCCCTAGCGGGAGTCATCACGTCTCTGCCAAGTGACTCCTAACCCAGCAGCTGGTGACGGAAGTGGCTTCCTGCCGCCCCTGCCTTCCAGGGCCTCACCTTTCTGAGTGGTGAATTCAAAGATCTCTGAGCTCTCTCCTGGGTTGAAATGCCTGAAGTAGGAGCAGTTCTTGTCTGTGAAGGAGACAGTCTGTGAGCTGGTGGAAAGGGTGGGTGTCTCCCCATAGGGCATGCAGGGGCCTATGACTGCCTATCTTCCCCCACATTCTGAATCTGGGCCAAACATTTCCCTGACCTTTAGCAAGCCATTTCAGCAGATAAAGGATGGCAAAGGATGCTGGGACAGCATTAGGAAGTAAAGGATGATGGATTCTCGAAACAAACAGCACGTAAGCCCTGAGCCAATTAGGCAGTTGGGGTAACTGAGACCTAGGCTCAGTATCGTTCCTGAAGTGGGGGCCATGCATACTTAGCAAATAACCAGTCAATAATCTTGGCGTGTGGATTCCTCTCCTGGAGTCCCTGGGCAATGCCTAGAGGCCAGGGGTTGTACTAAAACCCTCATTTCACAAGAAAGCCTGCCACAGCATGGAGTTATCCAAGGGAAATGTTAGCAATGGTGATGCTGAGGGACCTTGGATTAAGCCAGAAGCAGACCTTTATCCTCCGTTTGCAGCGGGATCTGGGGAGCAGTCGGTGTCTTTCAAAAGATTTCCGGGGGTTAGGGAGATGATTCAGCTTGCCACACAAGCATGAGGATTCCCGGCAATCATGTAAAAAGCTGGGCAAGGGGATGTGTGTCTGCAGAACCAGTTCTGGGGAGCGGATCCCTAGAACTCACTGACAAGCAGTCCAGTCAATCGGTGAGCTCCAGTCCAGCGAGCGACCTTATCTCAGAAAGCAAGGCGGAGAGCGATTGAGGAAGATACTAGATGCCAACTCCTGGCCTCCACAAGCACATACATCCAAGTGTGTGTGAACCCCACAATGTACACTCTCGGGGTGGGGGGAAAGAGAGAGGTGGGGGAGGGAGGGAAAGGGAGAGTCCTTTCCAGAAGATTCTGATGCTCATCCAGGTTGACCGCCCCAGCTCTGCCCTACAGAGGGCTCTTCTGTCTGTCACTTCTTCAGACCCTCGTGACCTGAGTCATGTGGACCCCAGACAAAACATCCCCTAGCAAGCTTCTTGGCCACTGAGCACTGTCATGAAGCCATGTGGACAGTTAGACTTGAGACTAAGATGTTAAGGGCAGCAGGGGAGGGGTGCAGTGTAAATACAGTCATGGGGATCTTATACACGATTCTACTTCCAGCTTTCTCCTTTACTTTTCCCCATTAGTCTCTTTCACAACTTGACAAGGCACCAAAGTATAGTTGTGGTCTTTATTGAGCACATTCAATATTCTTTACCCATGAATCACTCAATTAGGAAGTATACAAATGGGTTATTTTGCTTTATTTCATGTTTGGTTGTTTGTTTTCGAGACAGGGTCTCACATGGCTCAGGCGAGCCTTGAATTTACGCTCTATCCAAATGTAGCCAATGATACCTTGAACTTCTGATTTGTCTACCTCCACCTCCCTAGCCCTGGGGCTGCAAGTCCTTGCTACCACTTCTGGTTTGTGTGGTGCTGGGGTTGGAGCCCAGGCTCTGTGCGTGCTCTCCCAACTGCGCGACACCCTCCTCCCTATTTTCTGTTTCTTAAGAAAACTAAATTAGGTTGTTTTTTTTATTTATGTGAGGCCCCACCTTGGTGTTTTTTTTTCTCTTGTGTTTCTGTCTCCTTTATTGTAAAAAAAGCAGCTCTGCTTTTAGTTTCAATGGCATTGAGTGTGGATTCAGTTTCCCTTCTAGGCCACAGTGGAAAGCTCATTCCCTAAAGACTGGTGCCCAGTTCCTTTTAGATATGTACCTGGAGGCTGCCACCATCGTGGCTTTGAACGAAATGAAGGCTTTCTTCTGTCTGGCTACATCATTTTACTGCGACTTAATCCTGTCCCTCTCCAGGCCTCCTCAGTTCAGTCGCTGCCTTTCCCAAGGCCCAGGACCAGGACGCCTGGAGATGGGGTCTGGCCTAGCAGCAGTGACTGTTCCTGGCAGCAAGCTGCCTTTCCCCAAGCTTCTATATTTAAATCCCTTTTCTTTTGAGCCGAGCTACCTGGGGTGTCTGAAGACCAGCGGTGATGTCAGACTCAACACTGTGCTTTTTCCCTCACAGCGGCCCTGGCTATTTTAAAGCATAATGCAACCCTCTTATATTCATGAGATCAGTAGCTGTAGATGCACTTGAATCACTGCCTCAAAACAGCTCACGCTATGTGACACGTCTCCCTGGGTCTCCCTCCGGACAAAAGGACATTTTCTGTTTCGTTCTCTAAGGGCCAATTTCGGTTGCCATTGAAAACCCTCCAAGAAGAATCAACTGAATTCAAGTGCATTTTCATGGTCAGCTGCTTTCCCAGCTCCTCTCTGCCTGTGAGTTAAGAGCCTTCAGAGTGAGGACTAGGAGGTACAGGCAGCCTGGAGAGATGGTGACCACGGATGATTGACCCTTCTGGGTTGCAGAAGCAACTCTTGCATGGCATGTCGGGAAGTCAGTTGCCGTCAGATAAATGCCAGGCCCCACTCAGGGTGGACAGTGATGTACAGACAGACATTCTGGATATCAGGACAGAGAAGTCTGAATCCAGGTGCACTGGAATAGCCTGCATACCTTGGGGGTGAGGCAGCTGTCCCTGGGATGACTCTTTCCCTTGGGTAGTATACGAAACGTCTCCTCCTCCTCCATTCAACACCCTCACATGTGGGTGATGGGATAGGGAGCATTGGGACTACTGGAAGCCTCAGTTTCTCCCCAATATCCTCAGCTTTGCACCAGAGGACAGACAGGTTGACCTGTCTTCTCTCTTGAGCTTGGCACACAAAGAAGGCCCACGTACTTGGCTTTCAACCTGAGAGAAACGTATCTGCTCCAGACCCAGAGGGCTGCCTGGGGGAGAACACAAATCCCTTCAGAGTCCCTGTGGGCTCCAAAGATGGAGCAGCCGCACCAGACATCAGTCTCATTCAGAACCAACCAAGCCAGCACCTTTAGAGGACAGCACAGGGGCCCACAGATGGGCACGCCTCACGTGACTTAGCTTTTCACACCTTTGCCCCATTGATGGATGGTAGTGTTTGGGAAACTCAGCATTAAAAGAGTCTAAACCAGATGGCTAAGTTGGCAAAGTGCTTGCGCATGAGGACCTGAGTCCCATCCTCAGCACCTTCAGGGCTGGGGTAGTGGTGCAGTTGGTGACTTGCCCTTGTGACGCCAAGCTGGAGGGTCAGAGACAAGTGGATTTCCAGGGCTGTCAGACAGTCAGCCTAGGTAAACTGGTGAGCTCCCAGGCTCAGTGAGAGACCGTGGCTCAAACAATAATGTGGAGACTAACGGAGACACCGCATGCAGCCCTTTGACTTTCATGTGAACTTGCGCGCGCGCGTGCGCACATGTGCACACGCACGCACACACACACACACACACACCATCTGAAGCAGGCCCTAAGAGGGCCATTTGTTCACAGGTAGGATGATAGGGACAGTCCTGTGTACAATACAGATTCCGAACCCTCCTGCTTCTGCCTCTCTGACGTCATTTCTTGTCTCCAATACCAGGTATAACACCCTTGTATAGGTTCGGGGGCTCACACTCTGATTTGATGAGCCTTGTCCCCTCGCTGTGCAGACACAGACACTGATTTAGACCAAGTAAACAGAGGTCCAGTTCCAAGAGGATCCAGGACTGTGATGGGGGGTCTGAGGTCATTGTCATCTCTTTTGTCTCTGAAACTGGCTTATAATGATTCTGAGATTTCTTTTTCTACAAAACTCAGTGGTGTAAAAATGTGAACCGGGCTATTTCTTAAAAATACACACAGCCAGGTGTGATGACATACCCTTTTAGTCTTGGCAAATGGGCAGACAGAGACGGGCAGATCTCTGTGAGATCCTGGCCAGCCTTGTCTACATTGTGAGTTTCAGGCCAGCCAAGGCTACATAGTGAAACCCTGTCTCAAAAACAAAACAAAACAACAAGATCATGAGCTCAGTTCAGGCTTGCCTGGGAACTTGGACAGGGTGGCTGGCTACTATAGTATGGTTCAGTTACCAGCTGTGCCGAATCTAGGGTGGCAATTTCAAAGAACCAGAGGATCAGGCACATGAAACCCCCAAGGTGACCTTTAGCAGGGGAGAGCTCTGAGTTATCACTAAGAATATTACCAGGGTAGCGAGCCCTGGGTAGTACAGATTTATTGTATTAGAAATAACTCATGTGTAAAACCCCAGGAATTAGTGGCTTGGAGCAGGGAGACAATCTCACGTATGGTGCCCATGTTGCTTTCAGCAAGGTTATAAAGATGTATGCTCTTCCGATCAGCACGGAAGAACTCCTAAGATGAGCTGGAGGTATCCCCAAAGTGCTGTTCTTCCATGGGGGAGCCTAAAGCTTCACGCACCCCCAACCCAAGTTCATGTGGGTAGGGGAGGGAGCCTCGGTGAGAGTTCTGTAGGTAGGAGAGGCGGCCTCAGCCTGTGGGTAGGGGAGGGAGCCCTGGAGATTCCCAAGATCAATGATGTCATGCTTTTCCTACGCCCATAATTCTTGCACTGAGGAGAGATGTGTGTGTAGAGAAACGGGCTGCCGGGGCTACCCTAGAGAGGCAGAACTTGAAAGAAACAAGGGCAGGGAATGGTCCTTCTGGGGCTTCCCAGGTGATCCATGGTCTCCCCTGGAAACTGGGGAAGCCCCTCCTCTCGCTCAGGAGGCATTGGAACCAAGCTTCGGTGCTGGTCTTGTACAGATCAGAATTTCTCTTGCTCTTTGTGGACAGTGGAGAACTCACACGGGACATCTTATCCTGCCCACCCTGTGAGGAACCTCCAACACATCATGGCAGAAAGGGTTCTAGTGAAACTGCCTTGTATCAGCTCTCGGTCTGGCTGACTCTGACCATGTCTCATCCTACGTGGGACTCCTTGTGGCCTCTTGAGTCAGAAGGCTTTAGGAGCTGTGTATGTACATCGGACGTTATGGGATGGTTCTGGAAAGCAAGGGAGCTATGGATTTAAGACCTGGGTGTTGAACCTCTCATTGTTAGGTAGTTAGCCTGGGGAAGGCCATGCTACCTTTAGTGTTCCTCCTTGTCAAGTGAAAACCATTTGTAGAACAAAAACCTCTATGATTCAGTAATTAAGAAAGTGAACATAACAGGCAAAAGTCTAGGGAAAAATTCCTGCTTGTCAATCACATAGCCACACTGAAATTATCTGTGTCCTCTGAGCTTCATTTTCCTTATCTGTGATGTGGAATGAAGATGAATGTATGGGTCTTCTGGAAGTTTCTGTGAGATTAGATGAGCTGGTGTAATTGTGTGTTGCTTAGGCAACCTTGTCATTGTGTAAATGTTATGGAGTGAGTGTACAAACACCAACTAGGTTAGCTATGACATCACCATGTGATATAGTCCCACAAGGTCATTCTTTTTCATAGGCTCCATCGTTGACCAAAATATTGATGTATGGGATACAGCTGCATATGTATGGCCTCCCATGATCTCCAGGCTTCTATGGTGTCTGGGAAAAAGAATCTGTTTATCTTATTAAGAAACTCATGAGGGGTTAGAGAGACGGCTCAGTGGTTAAGAGCACTGGCTGCTCTTCCAAAGGATACAGGCTCAATTCCCAGAATCTGTATGGCAGTTCACAACTGTCAGTAACTTCAAGACCTGACACCCTCACACAGACATTCATGCAGGCAAAACACCAATACATGTAAAATAATAATAATAAAAGGAATTTCATGTGTGTGACAAGTGGTTGTGCTGGTCAGTTTTATCTAACTTGACACAAGCTAGGGAGACTCTCGACTGAGAAAATGCCTCCATTAGATTGGCCCGTGAGCACGTCTGTGAAGTATCTTCTTCCAACTCTGGCTCCAGGAGAATTGTCTTGGTTAATTTTGGATGTGGCAGGGCACAGTCTACTGTGGGTAGTCCCGCCCTGGGCATGTGGTCCTGGGTTGTATGGGAAAGCAAGCCGAGCAAGCCATGGAGATCAAGCCAGAAGGCAGCATCCTTCTCCGTGGCCTCTGCTCACTTCCTGCTTCTGTGTTGTTGCCTCGAGTGCCTGTCCTGGCTTCTCTCCATGAGAGATCGTAACTGGACGCTGAAATAAACCCTTTCCTCCCAGAGCTGTTCTTGGTTAGTGTTTTGTCATAGCAATAGAGAAACAACCTGAGACAGTTTCCTTTTTCTGTTGCTGGGAAAATTGGGTTGGCTCAGAGTTCTGGGTCATAGTAGGGAAGTTGGAAAAGCAGGGATTTGAAACAGCTCGTTACACCCATAGTCAAGAACAGAGAGCGATAAAGTAATGCGCCTTTCATAGGCACGTCACACACCAACCCAGTACAGATGATTCCTCCTTGAGGCTCTCTCTCAGGTAATTCTAAGTTGTGTCAAGTAGACAAATCAAAGTCATCATAACCACGACTTCCTTTCTGTTTTTAGCATTCTCTGTATCTTTCACCAGGTTGGATATGATGTATGTAGGTCTAGATTTCTCCAAGTTTATACTACCTAGAATTCATTGAACTTCATGGATTTGTAGGTTCATGTTTTTCATCCAGCGTGGGAAGCTTTTAGCCATTATCTTTCCCAAAGAGTTTTTCCTCCTTTTCCCCTCTGTTCTTCCAGAGACGCCCGTGACGTATATGATGGTGTCTCACATGTGTCTGAGCCATTGCCCCTTTCCCCCTTCCTGTTACTCTGCCTGGAGAATCTCCATGAGCATTTTTTACAGCTCATAGACTTTTTCATTTGCTTGCTCAGGCCGGGCTTTGAGCCCCTCTAGTGAGCTTTCTACTTTAACCATTGTCCTTCTCAAAAGGGTTTCTATTTGATGTTTAAAAACTAATTTCTGCCTCTTGATTGGTATCTATTTCATGAGGGCACCCTCCTCCTCTGCCATTCTTTAGATATGGTTTCTTTCAGTTCTCAGAACACATTTGAAACTGCTAATTTAAAGTCTTTGTCTAACTGGGGCTGGTGAGCTGCCTTAGCAGACACTGGCCAGCAACCTGATGATTTGTGTGTGGTCTCCAGAACCCACGTGGTAGTAGGAGAGAGGTGACTTCCTCAAGTCATCCTCCGACACGCCTCCAGAAACAAACCAGCAAACAAATAAATGTAATAAAGTCTTTGTCCACATCTAGACATTCCAAAGGCTCATTCCAGTTTGTGGATTTCCTCTTCACATATTATCTTCATATATTATCCACATCATCTTAGTACTCTGCATAGTTTGTTTTCTGGTTTTTTTTTCCTTGTTTGCTTTTGAGAAAGGGTCTCACTAAACTCCCTATGAAGATCAGGCTGTCCTGAAAGACACAGATATCCTCTCCAGGGTGGGGGTCAAAGGGGTGTACTCAATGGCTGGTAGTTTTTAAATATGTACACAACATGGCAATTTGGGAAACCTGGCTCTCCTTCCTGAGGCTTGTTCCTGTTCCTGTGTTTGAGCTAATCTTGTGATGTCTATATTCTTAAGCATGAAACCTCTGCTCTCTTAGGTTGACCATCAGTTAACAGAGATATTCTAACAAGCAAGGAGCCCATTCATCCCCCAGTCACAATTTTGCAATTAAGGACTTTTGCAAAATGACAAAAATGCAGTTAACAACAGGAGAGGGACTCTGTAAGGGGTCCAACCTTATTCTGTCTCTACTGTCAGCCAGACAGGTTCTTGGTTTTCCTTTGTTTTACTGAGGAAGTAGCTTCCAGGCACACAACAGAAGAGAGGAAATTAAAGTACCCTAAAACTGTTTCCATGGGCAGGGGTGGTGCACAGCTTCAATCCCAACACTCAGGAAGCAGAGGCAGGCGGATCTCTGTGAGTTCGAGGCCAGCCTGGTTTACAGAACAAGTTCCAGGACAGCCAGTGCTACACAGAGAAACCCTATCTTGAAAAAAAAAACCAACCAACTAACCAAACAAAAATTTAGTTACTTCTCTCAAGTCTCCTGCTTTTCTTGAATAAGCGCTTGCCAGGTTGTTCTAAGATTTAGGTTAATTTCCAGAGTTCTGAAAAATAAAGAATCTTTCCCCCATTCCCAGCATCGTCATTGCCATCACCAAGGGTGAAGACACAGCGGGGGAGGGGTTGTTTCTCCCTCAGTTTTTCTTTCTCATATCGCCCAGAGTTAATACACAGCTCCTTACATGGCTCTGCCTTATCATTATAGTTGCTGATAAGTGAGAGGGCTCTGTGTGAACCCTCTTTCAGAAAAGACAGTTCCCGGGGAGCACAGAAAAGGTGGACGGGGAAGGAAAACGATGTCTGCTTGAATGCAGGATCAGGATCGAGATGACAGCTGGGGGAGGTCAGGTTCCGTGTCACAAGTGTGGGCAGTATGATTCACAGCTGATGGGGCGAGAAGGCAGACAAACAGACTCCGCTTAGGCCCCAGGCCAAGCCTTGCCTGTCGGTCCCCTGAGGCTGGTGTTCTCATCAGCTTGTCTCTGCACAGACCTGGCTCATCTGCTCTGACTTTAAAAGGCACAGGCTCGAAGGACAGGTGGATGGAACCACAGTGCCCCCCCCCACGGTCCCTGGAGAAGCTGCCTCGCCCTGCCTCGCCCTGCCTCGCCCTGCCTCGCCCTGCCTCGCCCTGCCCTGCCCTGCTCTGCCCGGGGAGTTGGCGGAGGATACACCTGTTTACGAGTGTGGAGAGTAGCCAAGGGGTGTGGGCATCAGGCTATGCGATTGATAGCCTCCAAGCACATGTTCGTGCTCATCAGGCCCGCCACCCCGAGACTCTGTGTTTCCAAGACAGCTGAGTGGTTACAAATCTCTGGTTCCCCAGCAGTGATGAGTGACACCCGCCCAGGTTTTCCCCGAAGCAAGAGCTAAGGAAGAGGGAGGAGAAGAGAAGGAGGGTGAGTTCTTTACTCCACATGCAGACTGCTGGGGATTTGAGACCTAGGACTGACCACTCGAGTGGCAAGCGTGAGGCAGGACATGGAAGGAGTCATTCTGAGCATCAGGATGAGAGCCACACATGCTGTGGTCCACGGAGGCCTTGGAGACGCTGTGAGCTCTAGAAGTGATCCTACTGTTTCAGACAGGCGAAGCAGGGGCTGAGATGGGCGCTGTCCTGTCTGAAGAGCCCTTCACAGGGCTAAGGGCGTAGCTCAGATGGTAGAACCTTTGCCTAGTAGTCACTGGGTTCCATCCCCATCATTCTATAAACCGACTAGACAGCTAGCTCAAGATGCTATGTCAACAAGAAAAAGTCCTTTAATGGTTAACGGTGTAATGGGTAAAAGGCAGTGGGTAATGACGGCGAGAGCCTGGGCCTCTTTTCTCCCTGGCATGTTCTTTTTTTTTTCCCCTGGCATGTTCTTTCCCATCATGTATCGTCTGCTTGCTCCAAGTTCCGGGGGCTCTACACTGACAAGATAGAGACACATCACACCAATCAATGCCTGAGCTCCCAGGCCAGGAACTTGCAAGCTGTGGGTAGGGAATGGAAGAATCGCAACAACCGCTATGGAAGGGAACCCTGAGGATCTGAGTGATGGGGACTAAGGGAGAACCCGTAATAGGACCACATTTGCTTCACAGCCATGCAGCCGCTTTCCCCAGCACCCTGACTCCCGAGTACCCCCGCTTAGTTTCATGCTCTGCTGTTAGCCACGTCAAGTTCTCAGTACCTAAGAAGAAGGAACCTGGTATATCCTATTTGTAGGGCTTGACAGACTAGGTGGTAGTCTTATCTGTACTTTTGCTTAGAGGCTGAAGAAGGCGCCAGCCTGACACACACGTTCCTTCCAGCCTGAGGTGTTAGGGTCATCAGCTTGTCCGTACAGGGAGAGAATGGAGCCGAGATGCCTCTGAGTATCAACTCTGAGTATCCGCTGCTGGAGCCAGAAGTCCCGGGTCTGGTAGACTAGCAGTTTCGGGAATCTCTTAACTCTAGCAACCTGCACTGCATCAAGAGCCCAGGCCTCACAAGATGGACCTGGACACAAACATCCTCATCTTCCACCTTAGTTCTAGCAGTAAAAATTACCCCAGGTCGCTCCCATCTGTTCCCGTGCAGGAAGGACTGGCAACAGCTCTGTTTGCGCAGGCAACTTATCTTGGGGTCTTGGAAGGACGAGAAATGGAAAGAGGGAGAACGGGGAACTTACCTCCCGACAGCGTGATGCGTTCGCAGTTTTTGTCTTCTTTGTCACGCACAGCGACGCGCGTGGTGCAGATCCTCCAGAGGCCGAAGTGGGCCGCCTCGCAAGTCTCATTATGGTGCTCCAGGTGTGGGCTCAGCAAGGCCCAGTGGTCGGTCACCACAGCCACCATGGCCAGCACTCCTCCCACCAGGATGAAGAAGAGGGTCACACGTACCTTCAGGGTTTTGGTCTGTGACATGATGGTGGCTGAGGTGTGGGTGCTCTGGGCAGGGGGCAGCAGTGTCTCCCAGGGAAAGGTGACAGCCGGCTAGCTGGTGGCAGCGGCTATGGAGTTGGGAGTGGAAGCTAAGTTTAGTGTGCCTGGCTGAGCCAGAGTGGGCTGGCCTTGGGACTGAGAGACACTTAGCCTTTGGAGCAGCTGCCCAGGCGCGTCAGCGGCCTGAGGGAGGCTTCTATTAATGCTTGCCTCTAGGCGTGTCACTGAGGATACCTTCTGCTCAAGTTTCAGGGCTTTTCTCCCATCTGGGGGCTAGAAATATCCCCCCTCCAGGGTGAGGGAGAAAGCACTAGATAGTGGCTTGAGAGGTCTACAGAGCAGACTTGGTGTGTGTGTGTGTGTGTGTGTGTGTGTGTGTGTGTGTGTGTGTGTGCAACAGGTTCACTAGATGTGTGGGTACTCAGGACCATACGGCATTACCGTGTAAGGGTAGGGGACCCCATGGGTCACTGGCCTCACAACCTTCCTGTCTCACACTGCCAAGGCAGCCACCAACACCAGTAGACATGAAGAACACAGGAAACTGTCTGGAGGACACCAGAAGAAACTCCTACAGTGTTCACCCTCCAAGCAAGCACTTTAGTGGCAAGTCTTACCTCATCCTCCTGCATCCACCTCCAACTGGCCTGAGCCCAGCTTGAGAAGTTTGCTTCTTTTTCTACCATCATCTGCAGCTGGGACCAGAGGAGCCGCTGGGGCCGACCAGTCCCTGCACCTCTCTGCCGTTGGCACCCAGCTGTCTGCAGCACAAGAACAGCCTAGAGGGTGAAGAGGCCATGAACTAGACTGAAGCCATTTCTTTGCACTGTTTTCAGTTTCGTTCCTTGGCAGAGGCAGGAGAGAAAGGTTTTCTATTATGCTTTTCTCACTGCTTTTCTTTCTTGACACTCTCATGTAGCCTAGGCTAGCCTCAAACTTCCTGTGTAGCCAAGGAGTCCTCTTTGTCTCTGCCTCCCAAGGGCTGGGGTAACTGGCACGTGTCACCATGCCAGTTTATGTGGTTGACGCTCAAGCCAGGGCCTTGTGCATGCCAGGTAAGCACTCGACCAGCTGGTTTATGTCTCCAAGCCATTTCACTTTCAAACAGTAGGAGGTTGATTCATAGGTGAATGACAGGAAACAAGCTGGATACGGACAGAGTGTATGTGGGGGAGTTTGGGAAAGTTTGGGACCTCTGTCTAAGGACCATGAGTTTCCTAGTTTAGCTCCTGAGGTTCTGCCATCTTCCTCTGTCCCAGCTCAGCAGGGAGCCCCTTTTGGGTGAACCCATGAGGCTGACGCATGACTGGAACTAGAACTCCTGAGTTTGGCAGGGTGTTGCACCTCAGAATCCCAGGATCAGGTTTATGACGGTTTTAGGAAAGGCTCTAACCAGGTCTGGAGAACCATTCAGACCTGAAAACCACAGAGTGCTGACCCTATTGATAAAAGTGATTGTAGTTACTTTGTGGCCCTCTCCTGGAGACCTGCCTTCAGGTTGGTATTGTAGGTGAACTTTTCTTTTCTGCTCTCCAATTCCCAAATAACAGACATGGAGACTCAATGTTAACTATAAATGCTTGCTGATAGCTCAGGCTTGTTACTAGCTAGCTCTTGCAGCTTAAATTAACCCATTTCTATTAATCTATGTATTGCCACACGGCTCGTGGCTTTACCTGTCCTCCAACATGCCTTGTTCCCTCTTTGTTTCCTGGTGACTCCTCAGACTCCACCCTTCTTCATCCCAGCATTCTCTCTGCCCCGAAAATCCTGCATAGCCATCAGCCAATCAGTTTTTTTTTTGTTAACAATGAGCAACAAATCTTCACAGTGTACAGGATTATTCCACAGTATGGTCTGTTATAAATTCAAGTGTGGGAGGCATAGCTGGGGGCTGGCAGTTCTTTGCTTTCTGATATACTGAGATGAAACAAGCTATGCCTCGAAGCTCCTGTTGCCTGCTGAGCCCTGGCTGCCAAGCCGGCATCCTTACTATGTTGGACTGTAATCTTTCAACTGTGAGCCAAAGAAATTCTTCTACCCTCAGTCACTCCTGTCAGCGATTCCTTTGTAGACAACAGAAGCGGGCTGTCACGTTAATCTTCACACTAATCCATGGGGTGGGTACAACTGTCACTCCCCCTTTATAGATAGGGACATACAGACTCAGACACACAGTCATTGTCAGCCAGGCGGTGGTGGTACACACCTTTAATACCAGCACTTGGGAGGCAGAGGCAGGCGGATCTCTGTGATTTTGAGGCCAGCCTAATCTTCAGAGTGAGTTCCAGGACAGTTAGGGCTACACAGTGAAACCTTGTCTCTCTGTCTTGAAAAAAATAAAAAAGTAATTTGTCCATTGGGAGAAACTTTTAAAGTCTCCTGGAAGAGGAATCCACAGCAGTCCAGAGCCAGCACTAAGCGGGGAAGATCTGACAAACAGGGCCACCGGGCTAAACTGGAACCTGCTGCCTGCATCCAGTAATTCCAGCTGACCTGTCCTTTTACAATAGCTCCCTGCCCTCTCCCAAGAGCTCCAGTGTAAACCTCCCTAACTCTGCTTCCCCTCCCTGTCCACAAAGCTCATCAAGGCAGACGACCCATGGCTGAATGTTTGGCTGACACCCACTGTTGTCCCCACTCAGTGACATCTGTCTCCACAGAGTCGGTTTTTTCCGTGCAGAGCTTCGAGGACCTAAGACTTCATGTCGCCTTTGAGCCCCTTTAGGCAGCCCATGCTTAGGAGATGCTGGGTGGCCTCAGGTACAGCCAATGGGAGCCACATGCCCGGCAAAGCAGCAGTTGGGGAACTGGACAAGTGTGGTGTTTGAAGACAGAGGATCCAGAAAACAAAGAGCGACTTAATCTTAGTAATTAGAGTTGTATGAAGATGTACGAATACATTTGGGATTTCCTGGCATGGGGGCACCCTTTGTTCTCCTGTACTGACTATGGAGGGATTTCTTAGAGTGTGGTCTAGCCCAGGGTACATTCAGTGTCAGTCAGCATCCCACTGTACAGCTAAGAGAGGCTAGGGCAGCCGCTAAGCAACTGCTTCTTGCATTTTCCTCTGCAGGGGGAGGGGAGGGAAGCGCGTGTTGAGTCCTCCACCCTGGCGAGTGGAAACATTAAACATTGATAGCCTTTTCTTTTTGAAGCCGTTTTTGTGTGAAGCGCGCAGCTTGGCAGGCAGCTCCAGCGACTGTAGACGAGTGGGTTCTCTTCTCTGCTAAATCTCTCCTGATGCACCTTTTTTCTGCTTAAGGGCTGTCTTGGTCAACTCACATAAGGCCTTGCTGGGCCAGGAAGGGGCTCAGAAGCCGGGACTTTGCCCAGAATCGCCATTACCCAGTGTGGGTGCTTCCTGGAGTGCCAGGCAGGGGAGGTTTTCACAAGGGCAGCCAGAGAGTGGGCAGAAGTTTACTGGGGACACAGTGGCCTCAGGATCACACCCCACTGGGCCAGTCTCCAGCTGTGTGGCTTCCAGCAGGTCCTGAGCCTCTCTAAGCCGCCCTTTCCTCTGTGAACGCAGGGCAATCAGCCTGGAGGGAGCTGGTGGGAGGATTAAGTTGATGGTTTTATCAGTTTAGCCCATGACAAATGCTATGAGCTGAATTATGGCTCCTGTAATTCACATCTGGAAGCGTAAGTGTGGCAGCGATGCTATTTGAATGGCGGAGATCTGAGGAGAGAATTAGGTTTAGGTGAGGTCACACCGCCAGTAGAGCCTTCTGATGGGATTATAAGATGAGGTCAGGGCTGTCTCAGTCCCTCTGTTGGTCATATGAGGACTCAGAGGAGTCGACAGCTGTCTGCAAGCCAAGGAGTCTGAGCTCTCTGAAGAACCTGACCATGCTGGCACCAGAGCTGTGAAGGAATAGGTTTCTGCTTATTTAAGACACCCGGCCTGTGGCGTTTTGCTCTATTAACAGCAGTCCGGGAAGACTAATATAACAAATGGTTGCATCAGGGTAGTGTTATCTGTAGACTACACATAGGTCTATTTTCCTAGATGGGCAAGAAACTTCCAGAAGGCCGACCCTGAGGCTACATCAGGTACACCTTCTAGATCCCCTCCAATGGTTCAGCCTAGACCTGAGTGCATGGTAGAATCTACACAGTGGTTATTGAGTGACTGTTGGATGGCTGGCTGGATGGGCTGAGAGAAAGGGACAATAGGTCATATACTCTAGTCCACTAGACGACCCTAAGGAAATTTCCATGTGTATAAGGTCACATAAACCTAAGAAATGGCAGTAGGGGGTAGATTTAGTAACACTCAGATAATTTACCTTTACTTTCTAAGTAATGTCCTGGGGGACACAATAGAGGCTGGCAAGCATGGGAATAACATTGCATCTTGGGGTGCCACTGGCCTTGGGCTGTGGGCAGATCGATCTTCTCATAATGCACCTTACAACCCATGACCCTCACCTACACCAGGCCATATGCACAGCACAGGCCTCTTCAAACATCTCGAAACAACAACAAGGCAGAGAGAGGAGGGATTAACTCATAGTGGCATAAGGCTTTTAAACCTCCAGGACCACCCTCGATGACACATTTCCTCCAACAAGGCCACGCCTCCTAATCCTTTCCAAACAGTTCTACCAACCAAGTATCACAGCCTCTGAACTGTTTATGGGGGCCATTTAGTGAGGCTGAAATGGTAGGCGTGGCAGTCACCAAGGTCGTGACCCAAGGCAGGTACTAAGAAGAGGGTCTGTTTGGAAAATCTACAGGTGTAGACACAAACGCCTTCGGTGAGAGACTGACTACGGAAAGGGGTGAAGACTGGGGTCACGAAGGCCTCGGCGGGCAGTAGTGTTGTTGACTGGAAGATGATACTCTAAGGAAAAACTAGGTTTTAGGTTCAGAGTCTATGCTCCTTGGGCTAGTCTGTCTGTGTTGCTATAATCAAGAGCCTCAAAGGCACTGATTTCGTTTGGGAGTGCACTTCTTTACCAGCCCCAGCCTAGGCAATCTGGCTAGTAGCGTGACCATTTTCATCCAGGAAACCATGCACCCGGGAGTCTCCCTGCTTGCTGCTCATCCATGAGGCTAGACCTGGCTCCCTGTGATCAGAGAAGGCTCAGGAAGGAGGAAAGGGTGCAAGCTCAAAGCAGACGTTCCAAATGTGCAGGGGAGACTCGAGCTGCATGAAGTGCTTGAACTGGCAAGAACTCAAACTCACTGTTGTCAATGGACTGGCGGGTCTCTTGCTCCAGTCGGAGGAAATCCTGACTTGGCGATTACAATTCCCTGAGTGTTACCAGTTTTGAGCTTAAGGTGTAGAAGAAGCCTAGGCTTTCTAGAAGGCAACAGCCAGTAAGATGAGGTGTGACAAAGGCCCAGGTCAAAAAGTGTCCATTGCTTTTAACAACTGACAGGCAATAAAGCAATGCCAAGAGCAATAATTTATGATTATAGCTGAGGAACAGATGCCAGGTAAGGGAGGATAGACAGCTAGCATAGACCATTCCTGTGACATGGTAGCTTAGGAAGGAAGGCCACGGGCCAGTGAGATGGCACAGTGGATAAAGGTGCTTGCCTCCAAGCCCGACAGCCTGAGTTCAAGTCCCAGAGCCCACCTAAAGATGGAAGACAAGATCTGACACCACAAAGCTGTCCTCTGACCTCCACGTAGGTGTCATGGTACGTGACTCCCATCACATACACACAGTGATACTAATAATTAATAAAAAGATTTAAAAAAGAAATCTAGAAGAAAAAGATTCAAGAGGAGGGGGCATGAGCAATCGGATCAGATGGGAGGGCTGGCATTAGATGGGGGAGGGGAAGGTTGACTCCCACCTCTGCCTAGGCAGAGGAGAGGAGGATTGTGGGATGGAGCAGTATGCAGGTGGCAGAGAGACTGGAGCTGTTACCTTCTGAAGCCTCCTGTTTCCTTGGTGACGCAGGAGATCAGGCCAAGCTTAGGAGAGGTCGAAGGAACTAGGAAAGCCAACACAGCTGTTGTGGGGGTGACAGCTCAGATGGGGCTTCAAGAATGATGGCCGGGAGGCAGAGGTGCTGAGGCACGTCCAGGAACCCTGTATTAATTTTCTGTTGCTCTGGGAGCAAACTGTCACACGCCCAGTGGTTCAATACTCCACATTTCATATTTCACAGTTCAGGCTGTTTTGCAGGGCTGAAAGGAAGATGTTCACCGGGCTGTGTTACTCCTGAGGCCCTGGGGGAAGAAAACAAACACTCCATGCATCTCCGCCCTCTGAAGGCCACCTCTGTCTCACAGCTCCTTCCATCTTCAAAGCCAGCAATCCTGTCTCTCTGTCCTCCACTTCTGGGCCTTCTGCTCCTCTCTTTCCTTTACAGGGACTTCCGTGAAACACTGAAGTCACATGGGTAATCCAGGGCAGCCTCCTTGCTTCAAAATCTTTAACATTTAAAAAGTGATTTACTTGATTATTTATTTAGATGTACATTTATGTATCCACAGAGGCGAGAGGACCAGAGAGCTGTGAGGCCAGGGAGTCAATGAAAGTTACTTTCCTCTCTGACACTGATCCTCACTCCTGTGATGGGGGTAGGGACTGGGGCATAGAGGAGCTTGCTGGCAAAGGCACCATCGTTGGTACGCATGCAGGTGTAGTGGAGAGGTGGTTAGGGGAAGGCATTGACAGGAAAGAATTTCTGGTGCTTTATTCACGGCTGTCTGCCTCTGCCTCCTCTTGTAACTCTGAGTCTGGGAGTTCATGACCCTCTCTTTCCAGACTTCTGCTCCTAACATCATCTGGTCAGTTTTTGGAAGCTGCACGTCTCAGGCATATCCGTCCCAGTGTCCTTTTGGACCCTACATGTAGATGGACTTTTTTGTTTTGTTTTGTTTTTGTTTTTTTAACTTTTGGGAGCCTGTCACCCAGCTCCCAAATAAACACACAGAAACTTATTCTTACTTATGAGTGCCCGGCCATAGCTTGACTTGTTTCCAGCCAGCTTTTCTAACATAAATTATCCCATTTCTCTTCAACTATGTTTTGTCTCTGAGATTTTTACCTCTCTTTATTCTATATAGCTTTCTTTCAGTCTTACTCCACGGCTGACTCTGTGGCTGGGGGCCCCTGGAGTCCTCTCTCCTTCTCTTCTCACTCTTCCCTTCTTCTGAGCCCATATTTTTCCTCCTATTTATTCCCTCTGCCTGGCAGCCCCACCTGTTTTTCTCCCCTGCGTAGCTATTGGCCATTCAGCTCTTTATTAGACCAATCAGGTGTTTCAGGCAGGCAAAGTAGCGCAGCTTTAGAGAGTTAAATAAATGCAGCGTAAAAGGATGCAACACATTTTTGCATCATTCAACAAATATTACTCAGCATAAATAAATGCAACACATCTTAAACTCATGTCCTACAAACCCTACACATCCCCACTTATCCCTTTTTCACATCACATACCCTGGGACTGGGCAGTCAAGGGTGCTATCCTGGGAACCTGGGCAGGGGCTTTTCCAGGGTGCGTGGCTTTCTTCAGAGAGACTGGGGAGCAGGGTCTTTACAGAAGGCTGTGGAATCACCTCTCCAGGCGGGGGGGGGGGGGGAGGGACTTGATGAAGAGATTTGAAGATTTGGGGAGTTCCGGAGAGCACAGTGGAAATAGAGGTTGGGAGGGGCATCGCTAGAGCTACGGCAGGGTCCTGGGATGTTCTTCTTTTCACACAGGCCCAGAAAAGGGTTTCCATCCTTTGAGACTTCCACTTTTCTTTCTTGTCTCAGGACACCTGTCCTTGGGTTCAGATGCTGTGCTGAGGGGTTTTCTAGGCATGAAGAAAGGCATTCAGTATGCTGCTTCTGACACCAGACCTTTGAGCAAGAGAGTCTCCAAGTGATTCTAGATTCAGCCATGGAGCCTGTCAGCAGAGGCTCTAGGCTGTGCAGCAGAGGGACCATGAGGCCCTGGCCCTGTTGAACTGAACTGAGAACCCTTGAGCATATTTAACGGGTGCACATAACACGTGCACACGTGTATGTGTGTGTGTGTGTACCTGTGTGTGTATTTGTACATGCACATGTGTGGAAACATGCACATGTGTGTGTGTGTGTAGCTGTACGTGTATGGAAGTCAGAGCACAGCTTCTGGGAATTGGTTCCCTGCTTGATGCAAAAATCCCAGGGACTGAAGTCAGGCTGTCACTCAGGCTCGGTGGCAAATGCCTTTACCCACTGAGCCATCTTGCCAGGCCTCCAGCCCATATTTAACGGCTGTTTAATGCTCCTAGGTTTGGAGTGACTTCCCCCACAGTTCTATTAGTTGATGGACTAGCAGGAAATGCATTTTGGTATGGCTGAGGATGGGCAAGAGTGTAGTCTGGTGGGAAGAAGCATTTTAGGATCTAGAATTCCCTGGGAGTCAAGCCTCTAGCATGTCTCTGACAATCTTCTAGAATAGGTCAGCCTCTAGACATGTCTGTGAAGCATCATCTAGAATCGGTCAGCCTCTAGGCATGCCTGTGAGGAATCATTTAGAATAGGCCAGCCTCTAGGTATGCCTGTGAGGGATCGTCTAACATTATTTTATTTGGGGCTGGAGAGATGGCTCAAAGCACTGGCTGCTCTCCCAGATGACCTGGGTTCAGTTCCCAGCATCCACATGGCAGCTCACAACTGTCTGTAGCTCCAGAACCAGCGGATCCCAACACCCTCACACAGACATACATGCGGGCAAGACATGGATGCACATAAAATAACAATAAAAAGACTATTTTAACTGAGATGAGAAGACCACCCTGAACGTGGGCAGAGCCATCCAATGGACTAGGATCCTGGACTGAATGAAAACGAGAAAGGGAACTGAGCACCAGCGTTCCTATCTCTGCTTCCTGATTGTGGATGTCATGTGACTCGTCGGTTCACGCTTTTCCCACCACACTCTGATGGGCTGCATCCTCACACCGAGCATCAAAACAAACCTTTCCTTCCTTCCTTCCTTCCTTCCTTCCTTCCTTCCTTCCTTCCTTCCTTCCACTGCTTTTGCCAGGTAGTTCCTCACCACAGTGGGGAAAAACTACGAACACACCAAGTGTGGAAGCGTGAGGTTTTCATCAGCCACTCGGTTAAAACCGGGCTGCAGTCCCGAGTGAGAGCTCACCAGATCTCCACCAAATGTATTACAAGAGTCCGGGTTCTGGACGCCAGTCAGGCGTCATCTGTGGGGAAGCAAATAGCGATGTCCAGCAATGGGACACCACGCAAATGCTCCACTCTTGGTAGCCACCAAATCGCGGTTTTGAGTTGAGCCCACAGCTCAGTGGTAAAGCTTGTGTTTAGCATGCTTGAGGCTCTGGGTTTTATTTCCAGCACGGCAAGACAAAAATACATTTTTAAAGAATGCTTAAAGGTGTGGGTAGGGGACTGGGGATGCGCTCAGTTGGTAGAGCACTTATGTGGCATACATGAAGACTTGAATTCCGTCCCCCCTGCATTATATAAACTGGACGTGGTGGTATATACCTGTAAGGCCAACACCTGAGAGGTGGAGGCAGGGGGATCAGAAGTTTGAAGTTATCCTCAGCTACAGCTACACTGTAAGGTTCCAGGCTAGTGAGGGGAACATGGGAACTTGTTTGAAAAAAAATGTAGCAAGAATGTCATGGTCAAAACCAGCAAGTACAAACAGAGGCAACACCTGAAGCCGCAGCTCCCCCGCCTCCTTTTATGGGTGCAGAGATGTTAACTCCTTTTTATTCTTGGGTAGAAGGACTTTTGACTGATGCTTTAAATTTTTCACTCTCTCAACGGGGCGGGGGTGGTCACACCTTTAACCCCAGCACTCAGGAGGCAGAAGCAGGCGGATCTCTGTGTTTGAGGTCAGCTTGGTTTACAGAGAGAGTTCCAGGACAGCCAAAGCTACTACACAGAGAAACCCTGTCTCAAAAAACCAAAATATCTCTCTCTCCCTCTCTCTTTCCACATGTGTGTGTGTGCACACATATGTGCACATATGCATGCATGCAGAAATGAGAGGTCAGCCCTGAACGACTTCCTCTATCCTTCTCCATCTTTGTTTGAGACAAGGGCTCTCACTGTTTGGCGCTCACTGATGTAGCCAGACTGGTTGTCTGGCTGTCAAGCCACATATCTACCTGCCTCAGTGCATCTCAGCCCTGGGGTCCCAGATATCTGCTGCTGCCACGCCTTAGTTTTTCACATGGGTTTTGGGTTCCAAAAACTCAGGTCTGTCGATGGACAATCCCTTATAACTTTATATATATATATATATATATATATATATATATATATATATATATATATATATATTTTATATATATATTTGAGACAGGGTTTCTCTGTGGTTTTGGAGCCTGTCCTGGAACTAGCTCTGTAGACCAGGCTGGTCTCGAACTCACAGAGATCCGCCTGCCTCTGCCTCTGAAGTGCTGGGATTAAAGGCGTGTGCCACCACCGCCCGGCTTAACTTTTTATATTTTAAAGATAAAGGTATTGACCATAGAATTTTGAAGATGTAAGTATTTTATTATTTTTTAGAGGGACTTGCATGTTGCAATTTTATTTGTAGGTTCTGGGTGTCCCACAGGAGCCTGTCCCCTAGAATGCTTACCAGGGGACAAAGGCCAGGAAGGACAATCCCCTCCCTTGCAGGCTTAAGCACACGGTGGCAACTCTCCTGGACTGCAGGCTTCAGCTTCTGAGGTTGCTTCTGCAGTTTTGTTGAAAGCTGCAAGTTTAAAAATATCTCTACTGAGAGTATCTTCTCCATCTGCCCTCTGGACTCTAAGGTCCCCCTCCCCTATTTCATGCCTCTCATCTTGGGAGCCGGGCAGCCAGGTGTGGTATCTGGTACCTGCAGCAGGGACCCGAAGTCAAGGGGCTTATTCTGGGCTCTCCTCCCTCCGGTGAAACCCGCTCCAGCGGCTTCACTTCGGTGAGCCATTGGCAAAAGTACTCTATTGGTACAGCTAGGCTTCTGGCACTGCTGGACTTTTTCAGTCCTGTGTGTGAGCTTTATGAAGCCAGACATTTCCCCATGGGGTAATAGAGGTTGCGGGATAGGACCTACA
The DNA here is from genome assembly GCF_037038515.1 of Microtus pennsylvanicus. Classification (NCBI taxonomy): domain Eukaryota; kingdom Metazoa; phylum Chordata; class Mammalia; order Rodentia; family Cricetidae; genus Microtus; species Microtus pennsylvanicus. The sequence continues at coordinate 14,124,781 of NC_134589.1, read as the reverse complement.
AGCACCCTAAACACTACTACCCAAAAGTCTGGGGGACATGAAAGGTGCAGGAAGTGGATGTTAGTGGAACTGGCCACAGGAGGACTCAACAGGATGCAGGCATACTATGAGCAGTATGCATGGGCAGGTCTGGTCTTCAGACTGTCCCCCTTGAGAGCTGTTCTAGAACATTCCAACATTGGAAACTCCTTGAGAGTTGTCAGCAAATACTCTATTCATTTATATTTATTTATTTGTTTGTTCATTTATTTATTATTATTTTATTGCATTGGTGTTTTGCCTGAATGTGTCTGTGTGAAAGTGTCTATCCCTGGAACCACAGACAGTTGTGGACTGCTGTGCGCTTGCCGGGATTTGAACCCAGTTCCTTTGGAAGACCAGCCAGTGCTCTTAACAACTGAGCCATCTCTTCAGCCCCCTCAGTGAAAACTCTTGAAGATTCAAACGCAGTCTTTAAAAAATCGATTTGGTTTATTATTTTAATTATGTGTAGATGTTTGTGTCTGTGTGTGGGTATGTGTTCGTGAGTGCAGGAGCTTGCAGAGACCAGAGGCGTCCGATCCCCTGGAGCTGGAATTATAGGTTGTGAACTCTCTGACATGGTTGCTGGGAACTGAACTCAGGTCCTCAACAACAGCAGTAAATGCTCTTAACCATTGAGCCATCTCTCCAGACCCTCAGATGAAGTGTTTAAAGTGGGTATTTTAAAGCATTTCCTTATTTAAAATCCAATTCATTCTCTCAAAGATCTGGTGGCAACTTCTTCCTTGGATGGTGGGGACAGAGCTGTGATAGGCTGCTCACTGCGGTTGCCCTAGGAGGAAGGCCGGAGGAACTGAAGTTTTATTGGATTCTTTCCTGGCCTTTGGCCACATCACTGCGGCTGCTGGATGTGGGCTGAGGAAGAAGACACCACCATGCTGTGTGCCCGTATGTCGCACTGGGCCATGCTTAAGGGCTTGTTCAGTTCTCCTAACATTCTGTTCCCCAAATCCAGGGACAAAGACTTCAAGGAGGTGCCCCATCTTTCGCCCCCAGTGGGCCATTTTCCCATGCCCTTCCTCAACCTCCAATTTCTATTTTGGAAATGTGTGGGTCAATATGATGCAAAAATCCTAACACGGAAGGAAAAAGGGACGTGGAGAAAAAAAAAACTTTTTTTTTTTTTTGACAGGGTTTCTCTGTGTAACAGTCCTGACTGTTCTGGATCTTTTTTTGTAAACCATAGACCAGTCTGGCCTTGGACTCACAGAGATCTACCAGCCTCTGCCTCTAGAGTACTGGAATTAAAGGCATGCACCGCCACTAATCAGATACAAAAGTGTTTTATGTTCATAGTCTAGACACACGTACCTCAAAGCTGCTGTGTGATCTTGCACAAGTGACCATCCCTTTCTGTGCCTTGGATTTCTGCCCTGAAGTCAGGCTTGTGTGGGGCACTTGGCCTTGAGTTTACTGATGTTTGAAACAGACTATTCTGAGGGCTGAGAGGCTAATTCTGGGCACTGTACAAGATTCAGAACCTTCCTTGGCGGCTCCCAGAAGATCCAACTGCAGCTGCTTCAAGCAGAACTGTCTCCAGATATTGGCGAGTGTCCCCTACAGTGCGAAATCTCTTCTCCCATTGGGCAGGTCATGAGGTCATGTGTCTCCTTTTAATGGTTATGAAATTGAAAAGGGTGCCTTCCTTTATTTCATCCACACATTCTCCACCTTTGAACTTGGTTCTTCTATGATGAGCAGGTGGGATGAGGCCAGGCCAGACCTGCTGGTCACATGTTAAATGGTGTTGTGCTCTTGGGTGATAAGAGCATGAGCTCAAACCTATTCCTCACTTGGGAAGAGAGTGACACAGGCCCATTTTATACAAAGGACATCTAGAGCAATGAGCCCAGATGCCATGTAGGATCCCAAGGAAGGCTCTGGACACATGGGTGTTGGGACTATCACGAAGATTTTACTTTTAGGTGAACACGCCTCAGAAAGTTTGGGAGTAGGAGGGCAGAAGAGAGAGGTACCAAAATTGTCCAGCACTCCCTGGGAGTCGTCAGCTGTCCCCCAAACTCTTTTCTCCTCTATAGATTACATTCCTAGTGTAGCGGTTTGAATGAAAATGGTCCCCATAGACTCATAGAGACTGGTAATATTAGAGGTGTGGCCTTGTTGGAGGAAGTGTGTCACTGGGACTGGGCTCTGAGGTTTCAGATGTTCAAGCCAAGCCCAGTGTCACTCTCTCTTCTTGCTGCCTGCTGATCCAGATGCAGAACTCTTGGTCCCCTCTCTAGCACAGTGTCTGTCTGCATACTGCCATACTTCCCACCCTGACAATGGGCTGCACCTCTGAAATTGTAGGCCAGCCCCAACTAAATGTTTTCCTTGTAAGAGTGCTAGGCAGTGGTGGCACATGTCTTTAATCCCAGCATGTGGGAAGCAGAGGCAGACAGATGTCTTGAGTCTGAGGCCAGCCTGGTTTAGAGAGTGAATTCCAGGATAGTCAGGACTCCATTCTCCAAAAATCAAAAAGTAAAAGAAAAAGAAAAAAATAGAAAAGAAGAAAGAGTTGCTGTGGTCATGGAGTCTATTCACAGCAATAGCCCTCAGTATAACACCTACCTTCTTTCTCTTGAATGCACAGATAGGATTGAGTTCCAGCCTATGGTGTGTGGACAGCCAGTCACAATTTCCTGGTCCAATAAAATCAAAATCATCCACGCTCACCTTCCACTTGCCACAGCAGAACCTCCACAGCCTGGGCCTCTGAGTGTCTGCATTGAGAGCATAGACGAGGGCTGCCTCACACTCCCTAGGTGCACCTAACATGAGAAATGAAGGTCTTTTGTCTTCAGCATTTACACTTGGGGCTGCTGAGCATGTAGCTGGCCTACTCTTAAATAACACAGTGAAGGTTAGAATGGTGGCTACTGAGCTGGCCTATGGCTAGGCTAGGAATGTTTACATAAATGTCTGGGTGAGGTAGTTCACATGTGTGCACATATGTATGGAGACCATCCGCAGGGACCCTGTCTTTCTTTCTCCTTTGAGGCATGGTCTCTCATTGACCTTGGAGGTCGTCTGATCAGCCAGAGAGTACCAGAAATCCTCCTGTCTCTGCCTTCTCAATACTGGGATTGTCAGTGCCCATTATCTTTTTTTTTTTTTTTTAGTGGGTTCTGGGAATTGAACTAAGGTCCTCACGCTTGCAAAGCAAGTGCTTTACTAACTGAGCCATCCCCCACATCCAGCCCTGGAGCTTATTGCATTAGGGAATACACTGATTTCTGTGTTGGTTCTAACAGACCCAGCTCTGCAGGTTATGGAGGCAGCAATTTTAGCTGAACTAAACACGTGACCACGTGACTGCAGGAAGTAGTGGCAAGTCCCTCAATGCGGCCTGGCACGAGAGTCTGCCCAGGATGGCTGGACAGCTTCTGCTGAGCCAGGGTTTCCTTCAGGCTAAGAATAAACAGTAGACATGGGCGTTTTGGCACAAGGTGCTAACTCCAGGCAGAACTGGCTCCAGGCTAGCGGCACAACATGGTCACTGGTGGGACCCGGCAAAAACCTGAACTCTCCAGGCTGTCCTGGTGGCTCAGCATACCCGGGGACATGTTAAGAAATATAACACCGAGTTCAGACAGGCTGGGAGAAGGCAGACATATTGGGCCAACAGTTCTTGGCTTCCTAGCTTAGTGCCCTTCCCTGGGACCAGACTGTAAGAGGCCTTCGAAGGAGCCAGAAGAGTTTGGTTTCTGAGAGACCAGAGACCATGTGAGCCCATCACCCTTGAGAAGAAAATTCCAGATCGCAGTCCTGCAAGACAGGGATGGTGGCATGAGGTGGGAAGGTCCCCATAGGGTGGGTAGGATAAGGGAGGTCAAGCCTCCGATATCCAGCAAAGGCCGCACAGGGGGGAAGCTGGAGAGCCGTAGCAGCTGTTGTTGGGCCTGTGCAATCTGCTGAGTACAGCTTGGTGGGATGGGTCACTCTGGCCCTTTCTCTCCCTCTCTTACCTTGTCCCTCCCCTGTGCCAGGGGCAGTGGCAGTTGTCTGCCCAGTTGACTGGGTTTTGGGGGTCCAGTCATCTAACAGCAAAGGGAAGCCTACTGGCCTCTTGTCTCAGGCAGTGTCTCCTTCAAGAAGACCCATCGCATCCTGGATCCCAGGGAAAGGCACCAAGCTAGGAGCATGGGGCCTGTTGTCCCCACACCTCTGCCTCAGCCTGTCTAAACTCACTGTCCTGGTTACTTAGTCCTCTTTCTTCCTGCCTTAGAAGGGTACCTCATAAAATGTGTCTCTGGCTATGCCGAGCCACTAGTTCCCATGGCTTGGGGAGTTTAGGCTTTGGTCAAGTCTCACCAGTGACTTGCTCAGCTGCTCCCAGCTTATCCATGGAAAGGCCTCTTAGTGGTACCTTCTCCAGAGGTCACAGCCTAGCCTGGTCCTCAGAGACAAGCCAGAGAAGCCGGTCTTATCCACATGGTGTCTGCCCTCACCCTGCCACCCTCCTTCTCGTGGATGTCCCCCACAATTCCTACACCTGGGATACTAGACACCCATAAGGACCCCAGGGGAGTACCCCCACCCACCTACCATATCAAAAGTAGAACATTTTAAAAATGTTTTTATTTAATTAAAAAAAGAGGGAGAGAGAGACAGAACTAACAACCGCAAACCATTGGTGGGTACAGAATCACAGGGGCTTAACTGGTGAGACACACAGGGGAGGGGTCAGGAATGAGGAAGGGTGGGAAGATGGGCTCAGGCCTCATGTCCCTTCAGAGAGGGAACCGGATCTGATCCTGTCAGCAGTGGGGCCCAGCTCCACTCCCCTTGTCCCACTGTGAGAGCAAGCTGGTGATCAGGGTCCCCAGAGTGAGGCCAACAGTCAGTGGGAGAAAGGCTGGGGGGCTGGAGCACTTGAGGTTTTTCTCTGTGTTCTAGCCCCCCTTCCCCCCCTGCCCCTGTCCCTACTTCCTTTTCCTTCTAGCTCTTTCTTGGTCCCTGGAGTGGGCCTGTGAACTCTGCCTGGGACTGGACAAGAGGTAGGATTCATCGGAACACAGTTTTCTTACGTGGACTCGTGGAAACTCCTGGGACCACAGGTGGGAAGGTAGCGTGTGTGGAAGTTACCATAGGCTGCTCTATGTCCAGAAGAGACATGAGACAGATCTTGGGTCTCCCTGGGGGTCGGGGCTTTCTTCAGCCTCAAGAGATGCTACACCGGTGGTAGAGGGGAGGTGGGTGGCTGGGGAGGTGGGTGGGGACAGACCACACACCCTGACACTGGTGTTCACTGCTGTGCAGGCTTTGACACATGCTGAGGAGCCCACCTGGCCAGGAAGGGATGGTTGTGAGCAATACATAGCACGCTCTCATCTTAGCTCCCCAGCTCCTGGGCAGCCGGCTGCAGCTATGACATGGGATGTCTCCCTTCGGGGTGGTGGGGGCAATGGAGGGCAGGCAGGGAAGGACAAATGGAGCTGGGTCTGAACTCGGTGTCAGCCTAGGGGGCTCCATGAGCAGGTGACTGAGGTAAGAATTGGCTTGTCACTTCTAAGTGAGACAGTTACCGGGGTCACAGATGACTGTTCAAGATTGGATTAAGAAGTCTCAAAAAGTAAGAAACAATTGATCCTTAGAAAGCACGTGTGTTATAGAAAAGGGGGTGAGTTCCACTTCCGGGAGAGTTCTCTCTAATCTGAACACAACTCACATGTTTTTTTCTCACCTCAAGAGGGAAAGGGGGAACGGTTGGACAAACTGTAAAACACAGAACTCATCCTTAGATTCAGGCAAAGTTAGAAAACCCAGGACGGCCCCTGGAGTCAAATGTCCACAGAGTCCTTCATGTGTCGGCGGAATAAATTATGATGACAGCAGTTGGGGGCGATGCCATTGCTACTTTTTAGGATGAGGAGTTGCCTGCAGCTTGTTCTCCTGCTGTTGTTTTTCAGCGTGTCACGATTCAGAATCACCTGCAAACGGATGCTCTTTCTTTGTTCCTCTTTGTCTCTGCTCACCCTCAGGTTCCCCTTTCTTGTACGGAAGTTTATACATCTGTCGTGGAACACCAGTCAGGAGGTGGGAAGGGCCCCACCTCCCTTCAGGGGTCAGAGTGGTTCCTCAGGCAAGTGGGAGAGAGACACAGCTAGAGGCTGTGTGCCTACCTCTCCTTAGACCCATGGAATCCTCCAGATCTCCAAGTTTAGTGAGAAGGTCTTGCCTATTCTGAACTCGGGAGAAACTTCCAGAAGCAGGCAGGAAAGCCGCCAGAGCCTCTGCCTTTACCCCAGATTCCCGGTCTCCTGAGGTGGAGAGAAGCCGGCTGCAGGACAGCTCAAGGCTGAAGCACCAGTTAGCCACAGAGCTTTCTCTTTAGGACGGATGACATTTTCAACCACAGGCTCCACCAGGCCGCTGGACAGAAGCGAGAGGGAGACACAGAGGGAAATGGAGCAAGCCTCAGCTCATTTCAGGCTCCAGGACACAGGAATGTCTGAGTGGGAAGTAGCTGACGGGGGCTCAGTGGTCCAGTTCTGGAAGAAGCCTTCCTGTGGCCCAGCGCCCAGGGAAGGGGAGGGGGTCTGACATCTTCTTCGGGCCTGACAGGTTTCCTGGTTTCCAAGAGGCAGGTCAATGCAGCTTCTGGAAAATTCTTGGGCCTCCTGGGAAATTTCAGAGGGCAGCAATACACCCTGTCGTGGGAGAAAGTTAGCCTTCAGTTTCTACCTGAGCCCTGATTCTGGTATCTAGGCTTCCTTCACTCTAAGCCAGCCCATGGCATCTTCTGGAAGCCAGGGAGGGCTGCCCTCGGCTCCAGTTCACTGTCTATAATCTTAAGGGTCACCCTGTTGCGTGTCTGGGGGAGGCCGGCGCTGAGACGGGTGGGCGGGTCACACGGGAGTTGTCCGCCGGTTCAGCATGCTAACGTGGAAACCCTCTTTTAGGTCCTGTGGGAAGAAGTCGTGCATCTGGAGGAAGCCAGCATCCTGGTCCGGGGTGTAACTGGCAGCTGTGGTTACTTTGAGGGGCTCCCTGGACAGCGTGTACATGGACAGCTCACCCATGGGAATGGCCCCGGTGATCTTCAGGCCCACGGGAGACGCATCCCTGGAAGGCGAGGCCTCGGTGGACCGTGAGCTGGACCTGGACCGCCGTCGCCGGTACCTGTAGCTCGGCATCCTGGCGTATGGTGAGGAGGAGGAGGGCTTAAGGAATTCCCGCTTGGTTTTAAACCTCAACTCTTTATTTTTCTCAATGTAAATGTTTACAGCCAGGACACCCACTGTCTCCGCCACAATAAACGACAGGGCTCCAAAGTAAAAAGACCAGCCGTAATTGTAATGGTTCTTCTTGTCTTCGTCACGCTTGTCACTGGGGTCTCCTGTGTTGCTGGAGATGTAGACGATGATGCCAATGATATTACTGAGGCCTGAAAGGGAAGAGGGCAGGAGAGACTAGAGGTCAGACTCACAGCAGTAATGACAGGACAGAGAACAGGCCCCTGAAGGTGGGATGGTGGCCAGTGTTCTCCATGATATTTATTTACTATGGTAATTTATTCATTTATTTATTTTGAGAAAGAGACTAATGTAGCCCAGGCTTGTCCTGAACTTAAATAACCAAGGAAGACCTTAAACTTCTAGTTAATTCTTTACCTCCCAAGTGCTGGCATTACAGGCATGCACCATGATACCTGGCTTGGTAACTAATTTTTCTTCTTTTTACACTCTTTCCTTCCCTCCCTTCTTTCTTTTTTCCTTCCTCTCTTTCCTTTTGATTGGGTCTCATGTAACCCAGGCTGGCTCAGACCTCCCTTAGGTAGCTAAGGCTGGCTTTGAATTCCTCATCCCCATTAAAAAAAATATTTTCTCTATCTGTGCATTGGTGTTTTGCACACACCACGTGTCTGCCTGCAAAGGCCAGAAGAGGGCATCAGATCCTCCGGAAGAGGAGTCACAGATGCCTGTGAGCCACCACGCGTGTGCTGGGAACCGTACTCCACTCCTCTGCAAGTACAGCCAGTGCTCTTAACCACAGAGCTGTCTTTCCCAGTCAGAACTCCTGATTCTTTTGCCTCCACTTCCCAGCTGGGATCAGAGCTGTGCACCACCATAGCTATCTTGGCAGCTAAGTCCCGTGGGTGTTTGTGAGAGGTAAGTTCTACACTTCTCAGCTGCACCTGAAATCTGGGCTGACCATGTCCCTCAGGGGAACACAGCCTTTACCTATAGCCCACCTACTCCCCAATCCATCTCTAACTAGTTTGTAACAGCCAACACAATCCTATGCTAAGTAAACGGATGTTATTCTGTCCTTCCTAGTCTAGTCCCTCACCCTGGCTTTACATGGCAAACTTCCTTGGGACTTGGCATCCCAGGAGTCTCCATGTTCTTTCCTGACGATCCAACTCAGCCAGCTCCCAACCCTCTTATAGGTTTGGAAAGCAGCCAAGCCCAGTACCTTGGTTGAACTTTGCATACCCACCTTTCCGAGATGAGGTGAAATTCATATACTATCCAATTAACCTTTCTGAAGGACACGGTCCAGGGGCATTTAGTGTACTTACAATGTGTGCAACCCTTCACAATGGGTGAACCCCTGTTTGTAAGACCGTCATCTCCTCCAAAGGAAACCCCATTAAGCAGCTGGCCCCCCATCCCTTGCCTCAGCCTTACACATCTGGCCTCTTAAAGTCAACCATGCTCTGACTTCAGACTGCCCTCCTACCGGGACACACACTCCTGGCAGTGAAGACCACACGCTCAGGTACACTACCATGGCTCCATCTCTAGTCCCATGGGGTAGCCCAACTTACCTGCAGCCACAAAGAGGATGCCTGCACTGAGGACAATATTGTTCTTGCGACTGTAGATCCTCCCAGCGCCGATGCAGAGCCCTCCAAGCAGGAGCAGGATGGTGCTGAGGATGGGAAAGACACTGGAGGCTCGCACGATGCCTAGGCCAGGGTAGGAATAAAACAGAGAGGGCGGTGAGTCCAGCCATCCTCTCTGTCATGGCCACAGGTGTTTCTCCCAGGGGTCCTGCTGCTGGACCTAGGCAAACGATGGCTCTAGGTTGGCCGTTGACTCTTCCAGAAGACACGTGACCAGCAGTCACACCTGCCTGCAGGTCACTGGGCCTCTTTCTCACATTGCTTTCAGATGAGAGGGACTGGAGTCTCCCTCACTGGCACTGGGGAGGCCACAGTAACGGTCACTAATGTTCTAGATGGCAGGGACATTCACGCGACAGCTCACAGCCCACCGAGTTCTCTCCTGAACGTACCATAGCTGCATTAGAAGGCTGGGAAGTAACGTGCCCAAGAGCCAGTTTGGATCAACAGTCAGCGGAACAGGCTTTGGCACACTGAATGGGAGTGGGTGTCTGTCCTGCTCTGTGACATGCTGTGTGTCCTCAGACAAATTCCTCCACTCTTCAAAAACTCACTTTTCCCACTCGTGCACATGGTTTTAGTAACTCGGTGTCTCCTCATCTCTAAGGAGGCACATTCCAAATACCAAATCGGAGAAAGACCCTGTGTTTCCTATACATACATACCCAGGATAAAATCAACGTGTTTACATTTTCATATATTATTATTGCGCGTGCATGCATGGGCCACAGCCCATGTGTGGAGGTCAGAGGGCAACTCTGGGGACTCAGTTCTCTCCTTCTGTCTTTATGTGGGTTTTGCGTTTGAACTCAGGTCACCAGGCTTGCACAGATAGCAAACACCTCTACCCGGAGCCATCTTGCCAGCCCACCATGATAAAATTTAATCGACAAATCAAACATAGAAAGTGACTGGTGGGAGCTAATGATAAAACAGAGCCACTGCAACACCACGCTGTAATAAACATGACTTGAGGAACCTACGGGCTCTTTGTTTCTGGCATTTTCCATTTCATAAGTTTGAATTGCTGCTGACTAAAATTCCACAAAGCAAAACCACAAATAAGGACTGAAATCTCACAAATTTAGACCGTGAATTAGCAGGGGCCACTGTGCTGTGGTTGGTTTTGTCTCTGTGAGGTGACCAGTACAGGGCTGGCTGCCACACGCATTTCCTAAGTGACTGGTTCTGTTCAGCAAATCACCGCTGTGTCTACAGATAAAGAAGTACAAGTTCACAACACACGCGAGTCACGGAAGAGGCAGCAGGACGTGGTGAGACGTGGCCTACCATGCTGGTCAACAGAACCATGTCCGAATCCTTGTTCTACTCCTGGTCAGCCTGTCAGGGGTGGGGGGGGCAGGGTCAGGGAACTTCATAAAAGGGTTCACTTTTTCATAACTTGGCCACAGTGGTGATACCACGCTGGAAGGGCTGACTGTGCCCTCACCTTGTGAATGTGGCTTCCTGTGGGAAAAGGTATTACATATGTGTTTAGAGACCTTAGGGTCCCTTAAGATAAGACCGTCCTGAATGGACCAAGTTGTCCCTGAGTCCAGGGATAAGCATCTTTCTAAGACAGTGGGGAAGACCTTGAGGATGAAGTCAGAGGATGGTGACATGGTCAAAATTCCAACCCTCCCAAACTGCAGAAGCGTCAGGGAAAGAGTCTCACTCCCTGAGCATGTAGAGGGGCAGGGGCCTGACAGTGTGTCCCCTTTTTGACTTCCAGTTGTCACCCAGGACTCAGTCTCTGGAAGTCAATCAGCCGCATGGTTCATAACGGTTTGCTACAGCCCTTTTGGAAGTGAACGCCCACCAGAGCACAGGTCAGGCTTCCGGTCTCCACCCTGAGCACCTGGGTGGATGGCAAGGGGGTCAGAGGAAGAGGACAAAGACATGGGGGATGCTCAGAGCTCGGCCTTCTCTGTGTCCTCCCAGCTCTAGAGAAATTCAGTTGTGTGGGCCTTGGTGGCGCCAGCGGAGGACCGTTGAGTCAGGAAGTGAGGGTAGGTGCCCCTCCTTAGCCAGCTGACTGGCTTGGGGCCTCGCAGCCTCTGAAGGCGGTGTTTGTCTCCTTTCTGTGTGACACAGTGTGAGCCCTTGTTCCACAGAGAAGGGATTGTGTGGGGGCATTAAATGAGACTCCTCTCTCCAGTGCTTCCTCCCCCACTCCTCTTAGCTTTCCTGCACTCGCAGGCTCTGGGAGGCGGCTTCGGGTGTGCTTCGGAAATATGCCTCTGAGCTGAGATGGCCAGACTCAGGTCAACACCCTGTCCTGCCTTCTGAAGACCAGTCAGGTGGTCCAGAGAGAAGGGGACTCCAGTTCCTTCAAAGACACTGGAGGCCTGTGTCTCAGAGCCCTCCATCCAGGTGAGTCCTGCAACCACCTGTCCCTTGCCACAAGACTCGGATACTTGAGTGTCTTGTCGAAGATGTGTCTGAGGGACGAGAGGCTAGAGCCAGCCACACCACGTGACCACATCAAGCTACATGGATGATATATGTCTGTCTGGAGGATGGACGGGGATGATGTTTGTCTGTCTGGAGGATGGACAGGATGGACACGATCTTATAACTTACTCTAGGCATCATTGTGGACTCACAGCTGTCTCGACACCTGTGCTGAGGCTTGGCACAGACATCCCCCCATCTAGCTGGAAATCCTGAACCTAGGAGGGAGGTGCCAGGTCTCGGGCAAGACAGGCAGGGACCGGACCATGGGGACAAGACACACCCAAGGAAGATACTACGTAGGGTATGAGGTGGTGACTCCCCCGAGCTATGAGTGTGCAATGCTCAGAGGTCCCCAGAAACCCAGCGACAAAAATGCAACTCAAACTGCATGCTTCTCTGGGAGGCTTAGGAACTTGAGGGTCAGGGTTGACTTGATTCTTGAATTTTCTAAGGTAGAGTGAGAGCCGTCTAGCCTCGGGGCCTACTGGGCTGCTGCTGTCTCAGGGGCCTTCCCTTGCCACAGAACCTTCTGGGCTCCCCAAACTACCGTGCTCTGCTACCAGACCAGCACCTGGAGGGCAGAGCTATTTCCATGCCACTGTACCCACTTGCTCGGGATGGTGACAGGCACGCGATAGAGTCACACTTTCTGTCAAATGAATGAAGAAATAAGTGAGATCACCATACGAGCCCCCAGAGACCACTCTCCCGGGCTTCTCTACAGTTTGGAGAGAACAGCCTGGACAGAAACCAGAAAGTTGAACACTGAGAATCAGGGTAGCCTGGGAGCCACAGGCCCTGTGGCTACAGAGACTACGACCTTCACAGGTCTCAGAGTTGCGTATGCAGTTGGCTCCAGGTTGCCCTGTGTTCTGGGGAAATGTGGAAATCAGTTTTCAGGGCCAAGTGTCCCTATCTCCACAGCCACCGAACGGGCACACACTAGCTTATTAAGAACTCACCTCTGCCCCCAAACTCACCAACAGCCAAAGCCTTCAGGCCCGGGGGCCATCTGTCATCTTTCCCTGGGTACCTCTGGGCTTGTTACAAACCAGCAGGTTTCCTTGGGGATCTGATACATTTGAGAACACGTGCTTTGTAGGAGAGACAACTGTCACACTGATACTATCCCTCTGAGGCACTCCAATCCTCGGGGTACCCAGGGGACACTGCTGGCAGGAGGACTTGTAGCATCAGGGCCAAAGCTTTGGTCACATGGCTTGTGTGACTCAAGACCCTAACTCTGTCCCTCTCTGTCCCATCCTGGACCCCAGGAGGCTGACTGTGTGGACCAAACCACGAGGCTTCCAACTCTGGCTTTTGGAGGACAGTGCCACTGATTGGAATTATTCCCAAGGCTTCTCTCTGCCAAACTGCAAAACAAAGAAGCTGCCACATTCTTCCCTAAAGGTCACAGCTCTTGCCACTGAAGCCCGTCCTTCCAGCTCCCTTTCACGTGCTCTGCCTCGCAGAGCTGGAAGGATGTCACTCACCCATAATTCATGTAACTAGCAATCCTTGTGTTGCATACCGTGCAACCTCCACGGTGATCCACGGCCACTCTAAGGGGATCCCACCTACCTGGTCAAGTGGGAGCCCCTAATATGCAGGATCAGAGAGCAGGAGGGCGACAGAGGAGAAGATACGGGAGGTGGGTATTATTTCAGGTTCTGGGCCTGGCTGGAGCAGCCTGGCATGGCCTTGGCTCCATGGGAACGGCACGCTGTTCTGTTTCATCAGATGACTCATAATCCAAATCCTTTCTTGTAGGGGAAAAAAATACCCACAATCAGGTGCACAGTGAATTGTGCTCTCTCTGAGGACACACTGGGATCGATTCTCCATGTGTGAGGCTGGGCCCAAGCCCCAGGGGAGCTGCGAGAAGCAGCTCTTTGTGTCTTTTGGCTGATGGGGAAGGAGGAGGGACACAGAAATTCTAGCATCCACTTCTAGCCCCTCTGGCTGCGGCTTCCTGCCGTGTGTGTGTGTGTGTGTGTGTGTGTGTGTGTGTTTAGAGGCCCACGGATGAACTCTGGGCAGACTGCAGGAACAGGAGCAGTTTATTCTCTGGAGTCCAGCATGGGCTGTGGATAGCACCTGGGAGGCAGCACTCAGCCACAGGACCAGATGGGAGCAAGGCTTAAGGGCAGCCCATAGGCAGAGTCATTGGCGGTATTAGTCAGGGTAGAAGGGACTCAGGGACACCTGTCAGGGGGTTCCCTGCTATCTCCATCACCAACTCTGGATACCCTGAAGCCCCCATCACCAACTCTGGATACCCTGCCACCTCTATCACCAACTCTGGGATTCCTGGCACCCCAGTAAGCTGTCTTGGCTGGTGAGTTAATCCCTACATAGTGTGCTTCTGATGTTCCACTCCTCAGGAAGCTGTGGTCTGGGCAGAACTTTTTCAAGACTGGGACTCCTAAGGCTCAGGGTGGCCTCAGATTCACTACACAGCAGAGGAGGCACTTGGTCTCCTGATCCTCCTGCCTCTTGAGTGCTGGTATTATTGGTGTGAACAATCACACTGGGCTCAGAAAGCTTGTATCTTCTCTTTCCCTCCCTTCCTCTCTCTTCCTCTCTCTCCCTCTCTCTCAATTTTAACTTTATTTTATGTTTATTGGTGTGATGGTGTCAGATGCCCTGAAACCGTAGTTACAGACATGTGTGAGCTGCCTGGGGATTCTCGGAATGGAATCTGGGCTCTCTGGAAGAGCAGACAGTGCTCTTAACCACTGAGCCATCTCTCTAACCCTATTTAAAAAACAAAAACAAAAAACTGGAGACAGGGGCTCATGTAACCCAGCCTGGCCCCAAACTTACTACACAGCAGAGGATGCCCTCAAATTCCTGATCCTCCACACCTCGCAAGTACTGAGATTACAGCACGTGCCATCAAGCTGGGTTTTAACAGTGCTGGGGATGGAGCCCAGAGCTCTGTATGGGTTAGGCAAGCACTCTGCCAACTGAGCTACATCCCCAGGAAGTTCTTGCCTTTAACTTCAGTTGCTCCACCAGCAGTCCCTTGAAGCTGCACCCCACTGCTTGGGCTTCACTGGGTCTGGGGTCTTGACCAACTGTACCCACCCACACTCAGGGCATCCACACGTCAGGGCACTGCTAGGCTCAATCCCACCCTCTGAGCTCAGGACTTCCCCAGGGTAAAGAACTGCAGCAGAACCCACAGGGCTCACCCCTCTAGCCCCTCCCTTCCTCTCCCCTCCTGATACAAAGCAGCTGAGGTCCTTGGCACTCACGGAGGAGGTACTCTGAGCTGTCATGGTCGTAATCGTTGTCCTCTGGGAAGTGGTTGATCCGGAAGCAGTGTCCTTTATAGATGCCTGGAAGAAACAAGGGCAAACACAGGCCGTGAGTGTCCTGTGGGTTCGCACACCGTTCATTTCAGACATGGAAGCTTTGGGTGGGTCACAGGGGCAGAGGGAAGAGAAGTCGGATCTGGAGTCCCCACTGCTGAGTGCCCTGTGGGGACACAGATACACACTGAGATGAACCGCAGTCACAACCTTATCACTTATGCTTAAGACTAGACATCATCAAGAAGGAAACGACACGCCACTAGTCAGTGTCTGGACAAAAAGGCTCCAAACGGCAGGTGAGATCCCCACACCTAAGGGGATACTAGAACTGCAGCTTGAAAAATGACCAGGAATTTGTTCCTGACGAATGGGCAGAGGGCCTTTCAGGCACAGCAAGACTCATAAAGGCAAAGGCCGTGTGGTTCTTATTCAATATGGTACGAATTCCTTATACCGATGCAAGGATGGTCTCGAGACTCCACCCCCTCAATCTGATTGATGGTAGAGAGCCAAGAAACTTCCAGAAGGGCTAAAAGACTGGAAGAGCAGGATTCCTGGTTTGTTCAGTAACTGTGGGAGGACAGGACAGTTCTCCCTTCCAGAATCTTCCATCCATTTTCTCCTAATCCTCTGCTGTCCTGTAGTGGGGGAATGCCCACCACTAAACACACCAGCAGAGAGGGAGTCACATGGCCGGGGTGGGGGTGGGAGGGTGGGGGGCGGGGGTGCGCGGAGTCATGTCACTTCGTGCCTGCCTGCCAACTCCTCTGCCTAGTCAGCCGACTGACTGACTCTAGCTGAGCTACTCCCCCCCCCGCCCCCGCCCCTGCCCATGCCCCTTCACCCCCGCTGTAACTGGTCAGAGCTGGTCTATTTCCAGCTGTAGCCTGTGCCTTTCTCGCAGCTGCTGCCAAGCGTCCTGCTGGCCTCTAGCTGCCCAGCCCGACCTCACAGTGGGTGGGAGTGGTTCTGGAGGCTGGCTGGGTGTGTGCCAGAGGCGCATCTGTCTTCCCCTGCGTCCAACTAAGGTCTCCCTGCTGAGCCGGGAGCATGCCATTTTCCTACCTGGCTAGGAAATGAGCTGCTGGCCAGCTGGCCAACACCAAGCTGTCCCTCTGTTTCCCTTCAGCTGCCGCTCCAAAGACCTGCGTGCACTGCTGCGGCCCTGTTGCCCGGGACCCCAGATCCGAGGTGCAGGGGACAGACTAAGGATCTCAGAGGCGACATCTTAGGTGGGATGTACTTTCACAGTCTTTTCTGCGGGATCACCGTTAACCTCGCATTTCCCCACCCACACAGTGGCAATCACCTCAGCTCTCACCTCCAAGGCCCTGGGAACTATGTGAGACAATACGGGCAAAGGGAATGACCGAGGCGGTTCTCGGCGATGGCAACGACCCAGGGAGATTTGCTGCTGCTGGCCCCAGAGTCACCTGTCTTTTGCTTCATGTGTCCCTGCGCGATTGAGTCTGTGAACAGATGCAGGGATTAGGGAAGGAAGGGGCAGTCCACCAGAAGAGGTTGGTCCCAGGACATCTGGGGGTTGGGAGACTGGCAGGGGCTCAGTGGGCCAGCAACAGCCTCCACTTCATTCCTAGGACCTGCTACCAGATTTAAAAAATGTCCCCATAGATCTAGAATTGGCCCTTTCTGGAGGGAGCAGCATTGCCAAACGCTGCCACTGCCCACCCCCAACGCTTCTCTTTCCCTTATTTTATTTATTCATATTTTTTGCCACTTCCTGAATCTAAAGAAATCACCAAGTCACACCTGCTTGTTGGAGCAAGTCAAATAATAAGAGGCTGGAAGAGAAGAAAACAAACTTTTTAGAGCTACAATCCTGCGGCTGATTTCTCAGGTCTGTGGTCTGTCTTCCCGCATCCTCCCACGCACACACATCCAGGTGGGGTTCTCCTCCAGTTTGAAGGGGTGCTGGGAGTTGGCCCCAAGTCCTTGCTCATACAAAAACATTTATTCTACTCCTCGACCCCAGTCTCTATATTTTTTTTAAATCTTAATTTTGAATTACTGTAGTTTCGTATGCCCTTGTTAGAAATAAGAAGGGCAGGGGCTGGAGAGATGACTCCGTGGGGAAAGTGTCTGCCACTCAAGCAGGACTTCCTGAATTGGAGTCCCCAGACCTGTGTAAAAAGCCAGGTGTGGTGGTGCTCTACCTCAAGGTGTGGGGTAGGGAGGTGGGCAGATAGGAGGATCCTGGGCATACCAGACCACCAGCAGAGTCTACCCAGACCAGCAGGCTTCTGGGCACACCAGCCAACCAGCAGAGTCTACCCAGACCAGCAGGCTTCTGGGCACACCAGCCAACCAGCAGAGTCTAGCCCAGACCAGCAGGCTCCAGGTTCAGTGAGAAACCCTGTCTTAAAAAATAAAGTGGAGGAGGCTGGGGCGATGACTCGGCAGGCAAGCGTGAGGACTGGAGTTCAGGTCCCCAGAAAGGATGAAATGTCTGATAGGCAAGGAAGCCTGTCTGTAATCCCAGGTGGGGTGTGCCTGGGAGATGTATGGTTGTGGGGGCAGACACAGCTAGTCGGACTAGCACAAACGGTGAGAGAGATCTGGTTTCAGTCAGAGACTGCCTCAATACATACGGTGAAGAACAAAGAGGGGAGACACAACAGTAACTCAGGTCTACATACACACATACTACATGCACACTCACACATACACACACACACACACACACACACACACACGAATAAGCATGATAGTAAAACAGCTGAGAGACATCCCAAAGTCTACTTCTGGCCTCCACGCATGACCATACGGGGGAACACACACATGTGCAATCCCACCCACATATAGATAAAAAGAAAGAATTAAAAGAAGACATGGAATGTTCTTTACTCAGTTTCCTGACAAAACTAGCAAGATGTCACAGCTAGGACAGTGACATTGACCTCATGTGATACATAACCTTCCATCACAAGGGTCTCCCCAGTTGTGTCTCACTTCCCCCCATTTCTTTTGCCACACATACCTTCATGTCTACCCTAGTCTGTCCGGGACCCACAGCAGCCTCTACGAGGTTCTCAATTGTGGTAGTTTTGCCCTTTTAAAAACGGATCTACTTAAGGAAGCTAAGGCATGGCATGGTAACCTTTGGGGGTGGCTTTTTGCACTCAGCACAACTCTCCAGTTTGGGTGCTGGTGGCTTGTGCCTTCCCTGGCTGGGCAGCGTTCCATGGCATGGAAACCTCATCCTCTGCTGAATCAGGACCCACCAAAGGACGTCTGCTGCTTCTAGCTGTTCCCAGCAGTGTTGCTGGGGGCGTTCATGTTCAGGTCTTGGGGGGAAATATGTTAATACCACTCAGGGAATATGCCCAGGGGTGCAATTGTTGGGTCATATAAGAGCAACAAGTTTTTTAAGAGAGACTGTCAAGCTGGACTCTGGTATGCTTGTAGCTCCCTATTTTAAATATGGAATATCATATATATTATCTATAGCCGCTTTTTGCCACTGGCCCACAATCACGAACATCTCTCCAATTAAGAATTTCAGTCTTGAGAAAATTGCTATTTTCTAATTAGAAAAAGAGTAAGTCGATAATCAATCCAAATGATGCAGAAAAAGCCCTAAAAAAAAAACCATAGGAATGAGAGAGGTGGGGAGCCCCTCCCCCCAACACTGAGGTTGCCAAGGGTTTTAGCCTCCATCAGGTGTCATGAATCTGTCTGTATGGCCAACCTGAAGACAAAGTGGGGCCAGTTTGCACACTCCCAGAAATACCTGCTCTGAGCATCCTCCCAACATTTCACTGTTCTCCGCTCTGCAGTTAGAGCGTTATTGAACTGAATTAATGAGTTGATTTTTGTGGCACCGAGGACTGAGCCTGGGGCTTTGAGCATGCTCAGCAGGTGCTCTGTCCCTGAATTGTCCCAGACCCTTTATGTATTTATTTGAGGAATTATGAACAAGATCATGCAGTCCATTTATCAGCTTTCATAGCGTGTTTGTTTTAAGACAGGGTCTCACCGTTTAGACTAGGCTGGCCTTGAATGTATGAGATCCACCTGTCTCTGTCTCTCAAGTGCTGAGATTAGCTCCAGTAGGCCTGAACTGTGGCCTTGGTTTTAAGTGTTGGGAATGGCATACAAAGTCTTGTGAATTTATGTCAGGCAAACACCCTGACACTAGGCAACACCCATAGCCTGTTAACTTATTCGGTGTGTGTGTGTGTGTGCGCGCGCATGCATGGGTACACATTGTGTAAACGGTACACGTGTGGAGGCCAGAAGTCAACTTTGGGTCTTCTTCCTCAAGGACCATGACCCTGTTCTTTGAGACAAGCTCTCTCACTAACCTGGAACTTGCCAAACCATCTAGGTGGGATCCAGAGACCTCTGCTTCTTCAGGGTGGGAACCACAAGAGTGTCAACACGCTTAGTTTCTGTCATGGGTGTTGGGGATCAAACTTGCATAGCATTTGGCTGGCTATCTCCCCAGCATCTTGTTCTTAAGCATGTTATTTTCGGGAGCTCATGAATGTCGCCAGTTCCAGATACGTCACTTCTGTTTCGTCCAGCTCTGTCCATACATGGTGGGTACCAACCTTTGGGGGAGTATGAATGCATATGTACTCTGCGGTAGCTTTTCTGGTCCTCCATTCCCCTTTCTTCGCTCCTTCCCCCTTCCTTCCTTTTTTTCTCCCCGCTTTCTCCCAAACCCAGAGGAAAGCTAGCATAGACGAGAGATCAGCGTCACCGTGGCTTAGCTTTGCTGCCCTCAACGGCATCTTGCACTCTAACTGGCAGAAGCTGGGAAGATACCTGTGCCAGCCAGCTGTCCATCACTGTGACGTGACATTCCAAGAGAGAGTCAAAACGCTCATTTGGCCCACAGTTTCGGAGGTTCCATGTAGACGGACATCTCTGTCCCACCTGGTCCTGCAGCCGTTCAGTCCCAAATAAACACAGAGGCTTATATTAATTGTAAACTGCTTGGTTTATTACTTGGGCTTATTACTAACTAGCATTTACAACTTAAATTAACCCATAGTTCTTATCTATGCTTAGTCACATGGCTTGGTACCTTTTCTCAGTAAGGCATTCTCAGCCTGCTTCCTCTGTGTCTGGCTTGTGACTGTGTCTCTGCCTTTCCTCTTCCCAGAAATCTCCTAGTCTGGCTGCTCCGCCTCTACTTCCTGCCTGGCCACTGGCCAATCTGAGCTTTATTAAACCAATACCAGTGACAAAGCCTCCCCCCCTCCATAGCATCTCCAGCTTGGGGTTCTTTGAGCCTGTGGTATAGTGTTTAGCTGCACACTGTGATGAAAGTGTAAGGCTGAGAAGCCCATTGACTTCATGGGGCTGGGAGCAAAGAAAGAGAAAGGAGCTAGGGTCCTCATCTCCTTCATGGGCACACTCCCAATAACCAACCTTGCTCCAACTAGCCCCATCTCTTAAAGACTCCACTGCTTCTCAATAGAGCCTTATTTTGAAAAGAAGTTCTTGCAGATGAAAAGAAAAAGTTATGACGAGGCCATTCAGGGTTTTGGTGGGCAGCGTCTGTTTCACATGTGGGGAGGTAGACCCACTGCAATCAATGTACCCCATCACCGTCTAAGAAGGCAGTGGGCAATGGAGCAGGTGGTCACCCATTGTTTTTGCCCCCACTGACTAGAAAAAGAAAGAGATGGCTCCCTGTCCCTGAAGGTAGGAATTTGAGTATTTTCCTTAAATGTCCTGCTTGGTTATATGTCTTTAGCTTTTTCTTTTTCCTGGTGGCTCCAGCCTTGTTCTCCATTCCCATTCCGTCCTCAGGGACAGACAGAAACTCTGTGCCCTGCACAGCACACCTAGTAGCAAATCCAGCATTCAGGCTGCACCCTCCTCCTCCTCTGGACCCTTTGCTTCTCTAAATGGGACCTAGTATTCCCGCTGCCTCAGTTTCCCAGGAATTTTTCCACAAGAGTTATCTCACCTCCTTCAACCTGTTTATGTGGAGCGCAACAGTTTCAGTCCTGAGGACTTCACATTTATCTCTGTCAAGTTTTAATTTTGTTAGCATTGGCTTGAGGCATTTAACAGGGAGAAAATTAATGGCTGATGAGAGAAGTCGGCGAGAATGCCGTTTCCAAATCACTCGAGTTCTTTTTCAGCAGGTCGGGACACTGGCTGTGTTATCTACTAAGTGATATTTAGGGTGGTTTATTTTGAGACCCTGGACTGATCCCACCACAAGAACATGGAGGCACTAAGGGCAGCGTGGTTACGGGCTTGTGTTCACTGGCTTGTGTTCACAGGGGTGCGGCGGCCCTCGGGAAGAGCAGGAAGCTGTGTGGTGGCAGAGGAGTCGCGCTCATCTGTAAGGAAGAAGCCAGAGGGGCCACTCCTGCTTGTGAGCCAATGGCTTCCTGTGGAGAAGACGTGCAGGTGTGTCTGTCAGTACATCCATTCTTCTCCTTCCACCATGAGCCAGTTTCCTCAAAAAAAGTATCTACCAGCATAGGAAACGTCTGGAAAGAAATTTCCCAAGATATGTGCTCTGTTTTACTTCCGGGTGGCAGGATAATGAGTGAGCTAAGTGTGAGAATTCCTTTGCGTTTCTGAATTTTCTGCCATGTCTTAAGTGAACTACTAAGGCTTATTAGAAAAGGATAGAGCTGCTGGGCCATGGTGGCGCACGTCTTTAATTCCAGCACTCGGGAGGCAGAGGCAGGCAGATCTCTGTGAGTTCGAGGCCAGCCTGGTCTACAGAGCGAGTGCCAGGACAGGCTACAGAGAGAAACTCTGTCTTGAAAAAAAAACAAAACAAAAAGCAAACAACAACAAAACAGAAAAAAAGAATAAGAAGAGACTAGAGCCTTTAATTTTAAGAGAAAACATGGTGATGGTGGCATAGTTGAAATGACTGCAGATGCCTTCAGCTGTGGAAGCTGCTGAGTCAGGTAAGAACCGCGGTGGCAGGGGTGTGTGTGTGTGTGTGTGTGTGTGTGTGTGTGTGTAGCGGGATAGAGTAGCTTCTCCTTCCATGATCCTTTTGAAGGTTGTACCTCAGGCTTATGCCTCTCTCAGAGAGCCTAGGTGACCAATCCCAGGGACCCAAGGAATTCTGGAGACAAGGGTGTCAGTATGAAAGCTGGGGTACTTAGTCACTCTTCAAGTCATTTCAAGGATGCTGGCATCTGACGCCAGCCTTGGGAAGGGACACCTTGCAGCCCATTCTAATTAAGGGACTCGTAGGGAAAAGGATGCCAGCTGCTGACTTAATAACAGTGATCATTCGCATAATCCTTTATCTCCTATGTGGCCCTCCCAGAGTGTCATCGCACTCGAGCCCCACCTCACATCTGTGGCAGCCATCAGCCTTGTGCATATGTCCCCTGTCCATTCCTCAACTCAGCTGCACCAATTGTTTCTTGCTTTTTGCTCACGGCAATGGGTAGGTTGCCTGGGGGAGCAGTTCTGCAGGCATCCCTGTCTACCCAACCTGCAGACTTTGTGCGGGGGAGGATGGGGATGGGATCAAGTGGGGGAAACCGTTCCAGTCTCTGTCCCTTGGAAACAGGTTCTGTGGTCCATTCTAAATTACTTCTTTGAAGTGGGGTCAGGACTTCCTTCTTCTCCAACATATCGGTAGAGGCTAAAAGGACAACTTTTGGGAGCCGCTTCTCTTCATCTCACCAGCCCCTCAGACCCCGGGCGACCTTTCTAGAGACTCCTGTCTCCAAACAAGGCCACATTCTGAGGTACTGGAATGACAGTATCAATGCAAGGTTTGGGGGCAGGGGAATCTTTGAACCTGGAAGACAGAGTTGGAAGTGGGTGCACTGGCCAGGCATGCAGGCAGATAAACCGGAGCAACGGATCTCGGTTTAGGCTCTTTATTCCGCCTTGCACCCCACTTAGAGGTCTTCTTCGTAATCCACATCCACTCCCATCTCCAGAGAAACTTCCTAATGACTGTGATTTCCCAGATTTCCCAATTGGCATGTTCTGGTCTCCTGCGGGCTGGCTGCCCTCCAGCGAGGCAGGCTGCTGGGAAACCTTTCCCTGGGTTCCTACAGAGAAATGCCAGGCTCTGAGAAGCAGGGTGGACTGGGCTGCACTCCAAGGAAGCGCTAGATTCTTGGCCTACAGTGACACTTCAAGACCCTAGTAAATAATATAGATTTCACTTTCTCAGTGCAATTTATATTTCCTGAGAAGCTGCTATTTTCTAGATGATGGAGTCTGGAGATGCAGCAGTGTATTTTCTCATTATACCTGGTCCCTTTCGCTGGGCACATGGCTACTATGAATTCCCAACTCTTCCCATGGTCACCAGTCATGGGGTAGGTGACCGTACTGTCCTTTGGGCTATGAGCAGAAGCAATACATGCCATGCCTGAGACAGGTTCCGAAGCAGGAAGCGTACCCATTTACCTCCATCTCCAAGCAACGGCGGAGCAACAAGAGTCACACTGTGGAGGATGACGGTCCTCTGATTGGACCGGTCGCTTTCGACTATTAACTCCAGCAGGTGACCAGCTATTGTGCTGGCTGCTCTCCACATCCCAGAGTATTTCTGCTGTGGCAAAAATCAATAATAAGAGAGATTATGGCGTACAAAGTCTATGCCTTTTGGAGCTTTTTATTGACAGTTCCTCAGCGGTGATAAAGGAAAGGGCTCTCCAGGACAGTCCAGGGCCTCAGAGAACACACGGCTAAGGAGTCTGGCCAAGGCTCTGGTGCCAAGGTCAGAGAAGCTGTTTCTCATCTCAATGTCATGAGGAGGAGGACAGTTTTCCACTCCTTACATCTCAGGGTTGCCTTCAGCCCGGACTAGAGTCTGGTGAAGAGTTGTCTCTGTCCTCTTCAAGGACGGCTATGTGGGGTTTAGAGCTTCCTCAGCCAAACAACAAACCTAACACTAACGCCTGAAGAAAGTCTCACGCTGCTCTCCCTTCTATTGTCTGAAACAGGCTTTCTCTTTAGCACTGGAGCCTGTCCTGGAACTCGCTCTGTAGACCAGGCTGGCCTTGAACTCACAGAGATCTGCTTGCCTCTGCCTCCTGGGTGCTGGGAGGCTCCACAGCAACTCTTATAAAGGAATACATTTATAATTGAGGTGACGGCTTACAGTTCAGAGGTTCAGTCCATTATCATCATGACGGGGAGCATGGCAGCACGCAGGCAGACACGGTGCTGGCTACATTTTGACCAGAAGGCAACAGTTAGTAGACACAGAACCGGGCAGTATCCTGAGCACAGGAAACCTCAATCCGTCCCCACAGTGACACACTTCCTCCAACAAGGTCGTACCTACTTCAACAAAGCCACACCTGCTAATAGTGTCACTCCCTATGAGCTTAGAGGGACCAATTACATTTAAACCACCACAATGTAACCACATTTGACCCTTTACCCATTTTTTCTTTAATTCAGTATTCCTATAATGATGCTAGGCCCCATGGGAGTGAAAATACACAGATCCCGTTTGGGAGAACAAACACCTTGCATGGGGAGGTGAGTGGACACCCTAGCCAACACAATAAGGGAGGAACCTGTTCAAGAGGGGTCAAAGAAGTTCAGTGCTAGACAGGGTATAAGGAGGAGCTGCAAGGAGCTGATCCCTTAAATAGTGCTGGGCAAATGGCAGCCCAGAAGACCCAGAGATTTGGGCTTTTGAAAGAGAAAAAGTGAAGGACCGAGGACTGAAAAATGTAGGCAGATGCAGATACAACAGCAGCCTGAGGGTCCCTGGAATGGGGCTGCAGTTCATGCTACCTGCTCAAGGTGCCACCAGGACAGAGAGATCATATCGTGAGACTAGAGAGTGACTGGCAGCTAGAAAAACCCCTCATGACTCATACGGGGAGTGCTACTCTCTGGAGGCTCTGGATGTCTCTGATGCTATTCCCAGCCTGCCTGGGCATCATTTGGCCTGCTAGGTTTGCCCTACCCAGGGCTCTTGGGTATCTGCCTCTAGTCCCAGAGGGGCTCAGCTCCCTGGGGGATGGCAGGCTGTGCTTGTCCAGGACTCACAAACTCTCTCTTCGTCATGCCTTCTTACACGGGAACCCTATGTAAGGACACATTTAACCCCGGCTCTAAGCCAGCAGCTTCCGGCAGCTGCCAGAGGGCCTTGGGCAGCCTCTTGCTGGCTGCTGTCAGAGCAGGGGGCAGGGGGAGGCTAGGGAGGCATGTGGATGCGTAAGAGTGGGTGCTTCAGAATCAGCTCATCTGTCCTCACAGGCTGTTGGCTGGAGAAAAGCATCACCATGAGAAGTGATGGACCACAAATCACACTGTTGCAAAAGCAACAGAAGAGGGGCTCCAGGGACTAGGACCTGGGAGGAAGGCATCTTCTGTGGTTTCGCTCCCACGGTCATATGTTGGGAACTCTGGGTCCTATAAGGAGATATTAAGAGGTGATGGATTAGCCAGGCATGGTGGAATGCACATATAATCTCAACACTCAGGACAGCGAGCAAGGAAGGCCACAGCAAACTTGAGAAAAATTAAACTCATTCAGAAGAAGAGACCCTGCATTGAGACGGCCACTAAAGAGGTTCCCAGCTTCAAAACAGCCTGGAGAGGTGGTTTCTTCGGCTCCACAGTCAAAGTGCACAGAGATTACCACAGGTAGGGGGATCACGCTAGAGATTCAGCTGACCCCAGAACCTGGTTGTGTTGCCCACATGGGGCTGGTCTTGCAGGCTTGCAAAAGCCAAGAGTTACCATGTCCTAGAGGCTTGCATCAATGTTTCAGAAAGCTGCTGAGGTTGGGTTTCCTGCAAGGAAGTCCCCAAAGGACGATTTCCTGCAAGGAGCATGGAGCATTAGTTGCAGGAGCAACTCTAGTAGGTCCTGGAGATGCCAGGACCAGAGGACATCTGTGGAGGAAAGATGGAGGTGTGGGGCAGAGCCAGCCCGAGAGATAGGCTACGTGTGCTGCCCGAAACAGAACTGAGGGGTGGGGCTACTCACCCTTTGCATCTAGACAATAGCACCACAAGGTCCAGGTGCTGGACATGGAGCTGCAGTATTTAGTGTTCTCTCTGCTGGGGTTGGGTTTTGCTTTGGCCCAATCTTTCCCTGCTATTCTCCCCATCCCTTCCCTTTAAAATGGGAACATTTCCTCTTTGTGATCAAATGTTGGAAGAATGTAACTGGCTTATTAATTTTTACAGTGACGTGGAGCGAAGAGATGGCTTTGAGTCTCAAAAGAGTTTCCGTTTCTGAACAGTATGGGAGCTGTTAACAGCTATGGAGAATGCTGAAGTTGGAACGAATGCATTTTGCATCATGAGATGACCAGAAGCCTACTGGGGCCAGGGGTAGAATATGGTGAGCTTACAAGGATATGCTTGGGTGTCAGGTTGGCAAGGGGTGACCGTGTAACCATTCATCTTAATTGTCACCTTGATGGGATTTAGAGTCATCTAAGAGATGAACCATATTTATGAGGTTGTGAGACAGGCCTTAAGGGAGAACCAACCTGTGCTCGGATGGCATCAGTCTGTGGGCTGGGGTTCTGGACTGAATAGAGAGAAGAGAGACGGGCATTGCGTCATCACCCTTCCTCTCTGACTGCAGATGCAACACGGCCAGCTGCCTCCTGGTCCTCCTGCCACCTGTTGGTTCTGATGGGCTCCACCCTTAAAGTCTGAGCCAAACTAGACCTTCACTCCCTGAAGTTGTGCTTGTCAGGCATTTGTCCGGTGACAAGGAACGTCACGAGTGCAGAGACACACCAGCCCTGTCCTTCAGAAGTGGGATTCCTTGAATCTATTGTTTTAAATTTTTTTTTTTTTGGTTTTTCGAGACAGGGTTTCTCAGTGTAGCTTTGGAGACTGTTCTGGAACTCACCCTGTAGAACAGGCTGGCCTTGAATTCACAGAGATCCTCCTGCTTCTGCCTCCCCAGTGTTAGGATGAAAGGTGTGTGCCTCCACGGTCCATCTCTTTGAATCAAACCAAGGCATCTCTTTAGGGTCTTATGCTATGGACAGCTGGACGCAGGGTCAAGTAGGATGTGAGCCACCTGCCATCCTGAAGCCATGCTGTCCCCTCTGCAGTGTGACTTCTTCCCTGGAATAAGGTCCTTGCACAGAACCACCCATGGGGACCCAGGCTGGCCAATCAGACACTCCTCCATGAATATAGATTTGAGTTCAGTCAGGAGTCACAGGAGATGCTGGGGAATTCACAAGAGGAGTATATTTGAGTGGTTCGTGATAGAGGCCTGGCTTTCCTCTTCTTTGGTCATGGCTGAACTCTTCCCTACCTTCCCTACACCCTTAAGGACTTCCAGTCTTCCACTGAAGTCATTATCTATGCTTGTAACCAAGAGGATCCCAGCTCCCAGACAGGCGAACCTTTGCTTGGGGGAAGGGTATATTGGGTTCTGGCTGACTTGGAAGCCTGGACTCTACTGGACGGGGAGTTCCGGAACATTGCATCTGAGATGCGAAAATATGCACAGGTTCCCAAGAGATCACAGACCTCGGGGGACAGAAAGGACACTGTATCAGAAGACATCCCGCCATCAGGAAAAGAAGCACGAGACACATGCCTCCCAGCCTCTCTAGGTCTCAGTCACCTTGAAGTTAACCAGCCCAGCCAGTCATCTTCCCACAAGCACCTGAGGTACCATGTCTGAAACAGGGGTATCTACGAACCCCACGGAGTTGCCATAGAAGAAATGAGACAATATAAGACCAAGAGGGAGAGGGGCCCCACAAATGGCAGATTCTATTCTATCACTGATTAAGAAGGGAAAAAAAGCCTCTCTGCTTGCTCACAGCCTACAGTGAATGCCTCGGCAGTCTCCTGCCGGGGGGCTCTGATCTCTAGAAACACAGACCTGCATAGGGACCATCTTAGTGTTTCAGGAAACATGGACCTGCATAGGGACTGTCTTAGTTTTGTTTCCTGCCAGGGTGATGAAACACCCCGACAAAAGCAACTTGGGGGGAAAGTATAGCTCAGCATAGCTCACAATTCTGGTTACAGCTAGTCATTGCTAGGAAGTCACAGCAGCAGGAGTATGGGAGAGATGGTCATGTGACATCTACAGTCAGGAGCAGAGAACAAGGAACGCATGCATGCTGACTGGGGCACAGCTGGCTCTCTCCTTTTCATTCAGTCTGGGGTCCAGACCACAAAAAACGGCACCTCCCCCATTGTGGGTAGGATGGGTTTTCCCACTTCAATTAACCCAATTAACAAAAATCCTTCCCAGGCCTACCCGCAAGCCAGTCTAACTTAGATATTTCCTCATTGAGACTTCCCAGCTGATTCTAGATCGTGCCAAGGTGACCATTAAAACTAGCCATTATAGGGGTTTCAGAGGTGACCCTGGGCCTGCGGCTCACAGCCCAGCTCCTGACCCTGGGCCTCGGGCTTTCTCCATCCCTTCTGGGCTCAGAGAGTGCTTGGAGGGCAGCACAGCCCCAGGCTCACCAGTGCTGGGCTGAAGAACTGTCGGGATTTTCCAGGCTTCCTGCCGAGATTCATAATTGAACAGAGCCAGCCATTCCCCAACCAATAGCCATCTTCTCCCCCAGCACCGAGGAAAGGAGTTCTCTGTGCTTTCTCTACTTCTATCTGCTCCATAAGGACTGTTTGGATGAAAGCTTCGGGTTGAGGGCTCCGTTTTTTTTTCTTTCCTCTTTACTTTCTTCTTTCTTTTTAAATGAGGAACAAATATAGTGTCGAATGGGGCAAAACAGATCTCTGCAGATTCCAGACTTTTCCACAGCTTCTGCAGATCTCTGGGAAGTTATGCCCCAAATAACCCGAGAGTTTTAATTGGAAGACCTGTGTCGGGGAGGGATGGTGACAGTGGAGACATACAAACTTCTAAAAGGCACCCTAGGGACTGCCTACTTCATCTCCATCACTTTACTCATTAGGAACCTGAGGCCTGGAGAGGTGAAAGGACATTTCCATGGGGACGGACTTGCTGGTGGACCAGCCAAGCCTAGATCGCTAGTCTCTGGCCTCCCAAGTTCAGCCTTCTTTTGCTCACCCTTTGCTGCCTGCTCTGGGTAAGAGCTCTCAACAAATGATTCTATATCCCTGGTGTTCCTGATATTTAGCCGGTAAGGATAGCGACATGGCCAAACATTTTCTAAGATGCTGCCCTCCCACGCCAACAAACTCCACCTTAATCCTAAATGTCAAAAGTGTCTTTATTGCTGATGAGTCAGTGGCCTGCAGTGAGTTAAGGGACCACCCCCGTGGCAGACACTGCTAACCGGTCACAAGTGCTAGTCACTCAGTCTGAATCGGGCTCAACACAGCACCCCATCCAGGGACCACTAATGAAGACGCCAGCTGCTCCTCTATGCTGAACAACCGCAGAGGTGGTGGCTTCAGCACTCTCTAGGGGGCGTTGTCTTGGCTCTGCTGTCATCCACCGGCTGTGTGACATAGGTCCTAATTAAACTCCCTGTGCTTCATTTTCCCCACCTGTGTAAAGGGGATCCTAAACAGGGGAGACCTCAGAGGGATTTCTGAAGGTGACAGCAGGGTTTGGGAAGGTCACTGAGCGGGGCATACAGCAAGTGCATCCAATGCATTACCTGCTGTTATAACCAGGTCACCAGAAGGCAGCTGTTCTAACAGAGAGAGCCCAGGTTGCCTGCCACCTCCCCGGGGCTGTCAGAGAGCCCTCCCTGCCCTCACATGGCCACAACACTGTGACTTTCAGAATGAGCAGTTTGCCTGACCGTGAGGAGGCCCTGCAGAACGACTCTTTCCCCTCCAGCTCCACTGTTAATGGACTAACAGGAGCAGCCCGCAGCTGAGCACTAAACTCTGCAAAGCCCTTAGCTAAATGCCTTCCAATTTCTCACTTAAGCCTTGAAAATACCTTAAGAAGCAAGAGCTCCCACAGCTGGGGAGGCAGTTTAGTGGTAAAGGCCTTGTCTGGCGTGCACAGGGCCCTGGGTTTAATTCCTAATGACCCCAAAACAACAACAACAACAACAACAAACCCACAAACAGCAGGCACTCCTTGTAAGCCTGTGCCACACAACAAAGGCCCAGGCCTAGAGAGGGCAAGTAACTTGCTAGCAGACTCCCAAGGAGCCACAGAATGCTCCAGGAGAGATGAGAAAGAAGTGTGTGTGGGGGGTGGGGAAGGGGACAGCATCTGGAACAGAACACACCTGCCAAGTCACTGGCGCCTTCTGGTAGTCAGGCAGGGCTCACTGAGTATACCTCAGGTGAGGCCAGCAATGCCAGCCACACAAAAACCCGATTCAAACCCAGTTTCCAATGCCCGCCCCCTCTCTCCACACCTGTGGTCCACAGTGGCAAATAAACACAGTTATCAGCGGCAGCCTGGTGCTGACATGCCCTTTGGGGAAGAGCCACCAGCTTGGACGAGGCCTCAGAGCCTCTGGGCTCATCAGCCACACCTGATGCCCACGTCCTCTGCCCCGGTCTCCAGGGAACCTCAAGTCCTGTCTATGCCAGTCCATTGGCTGCTTTCCAAGAGGAGAGTCACTATTTTTGGCCCTCACACGATCCATTCTCCATGGCAGCAGAGACAAATGTCCCCTTATCTTGCCCAGCATGGGTCCCCCAGCACTGAGGAGCAGGTGCCTACTCAGTCATGAGCTCAGTCTTGAGTTCAAGTCAATACCGACATGCCCACAGCCTGCCATGGACCAGGGGCCTGGCCAGGTTTGTGGTTCACAGCTGGCCCATCCCTGCCTTTAGCTTAGCGGTGACTTGGTGACTTGGACAGCCTTTGACCAGGCCATGGAAGCCACTGAAAGGAAATGATATCTGAACTGAGACTCATGAAGAATCAGTAAGCCAAAGACTAGGAAGATGTTCCAGATGCAGGGAACACAAGGTAGGGTCGGGGCCAGAGGCCGGCGCATGCGCTGGTAGAGTCAGGGCTAGAGACCCATATGCACGAGTGGGTAAAGTTGCTATGGACATAGAAGGGGTGGAGAGGGAGGAGAAAGCAGTGTGTCCTAGGGGGCTTTTGTGAACCTGGGAGCCAGGAAAGGTATTGAACCAGCAATGCGATGAGATTAGAACTGCTTCTAGTTCTCCGGGGTCAGGGACAGAGAAGCAGAAGGACCAATCAGAATCCAGACTTTGGGACAGTTTCTCATGGATGCTCACCTGCTGATTTGGGGCAGAGAGAGAGGATCCCCTCAGAACAAGGTATCTCCTCAGCTCTATTACCTAACCTCCCATCCCCCACTTCCAAGCATACTTGGTTTAAGACCACAGTAGTTTTACCGGTCACTTCTCCCAGATTGTACCCACACTCAAGGCCACCAATGATCCTGTATTGGCCTTGAGGCCAATACATCGCGGGTTCCCTGTTGGCGGTTCTAGATAAGTTGTTGCTGTTTGCAGCCCACCCCCCCCCCCCCCACTTCCCCAGATCTCTCTGCTTCATCTTCTCCTAGGCTTGGAGCTGAGTCTTGGGGATTTTGCTTGCTGGAAGAGAAAAAAGTAGTGAGAATGTAAGAGCCAGCCTCCTTCCCTCCACACAGGCCCAGCAGGCCCAGAAGCTCCAGGCTTTGGTGGGGCTGGAGGCAGAGAAGATAGGTTGGCCCGAAGCCAGGCTGCAGAGAAACCCCCGGGAACAGAGCAGAACAATTGCCATTGAGAGTTAAGCAGGCCATTTATGGGGAGGATAAAAGTTAATGAGAAGCTGTACTCCAGCCCCCACCATTAAGCAAGAGCAATGCTGGTAAATAAACCACACAAAGAGGTGGATTCGAGGCCACAGCCTGCTCTGCAGAGGGAGGCGCAACCGCAGCTTGCTGGAGGAGGGGTGGGAGCCACCTCCATTGCCTTATTAGGAAGACGGTCAAGGTGTGGACATCATCAATTTCATCTACTTTTCCAGGTGGCTTCTTAATCTCTCACCCACAGTCCCCTTACTAGGGACAGTGGAAGCTAGTCAGGGAAGGAGGTGAGGGCTCTTTGCTAATTTACCTAGATAAATAAAGCTTTGCTTCGTCTCTAAAAGCCATCCAGGCAGAGAGCTTTGGCTATCCGAACAGTTCGCTCTGGTTCGAGCTTTGCCTCAGGGTCTCAGAGCTGAGAAAGAGGCTTGGGACCACAGCCTGGAGTGGTGTGGGCGCCAAGTGTTACTCTAGTAATGACAATACCAGCGGCTGACACCTCATGGGGACGTCAGTTCTGAGTGCACTGTTTTAACTCTTCTGAGCCTTGCTGTGATCCTCATGTCACAAAAGGAGAAGCCGAGGTCCCCAGAGGTTCCGTAAACGTAGGGTTGTGTTTAGAACACAAACAGTCATCTTCAGGACCCAAGCGTTTAGATCACACTGCTCTACCCTCTCCGGGACCGGTGTGCAAATGGAGAAGGCTGACAATGCCCAGCACGGGAGATGGAGTATTTCACATCACCTCCCCTTTGGCCAGATTCTCAACCATACAAGGTACCCCGAGAACCAAGGAGGAACCCTTTGGAAATGTGCCTATTTATTAAAAAATTTTATTATTATCATCAGCGTTGCTGCTGTTTGTGTGAGTGACGTGGGGAGGGTGTACACGCTGGAGAATGCATGCGGAGGTCAGAGAATAATTATGTAGGGTCAGTTCTCTCCTACATATTTTTGTTTTGTTTTGTTTTCTTCTTTGAGACAGGGTTTCTCTGTGTAACCACCCTAGCTGTCCTGGAACTCACTCTGTAGACCAAGTTGGCCTCGAACTCACAGAGATCTGCCTGCCTCTGCCTCCCAGGTGCTGGGGCTAAAGGCTTGCGCCACCATGCCAGGCTCCCTCCTCCTACTTTTACAAGGATTCCAGGGATGGGATCCAGGTAGCCAGGGGTAAACCTGCTCAGGTATCTGGCCAGCCTTGTTCTTTTTTTTTTTGAGTTAGGGTTTCACATAATCCAGGCGGCCCCCAAATTTGCTATATAGTCAAAAATAACCACGAGCCTCTGGCCATCCCGTCTCCATCTCTCAAGGGCTGGAATAACGGGTATACACCTCTCTCTTAACTGGAGATGTATGTCTTCTGGAGGTGTATTTCCCGGAGGACTCCCCTCTCCTTCACTCGGCCTTGTAGATCCACCAGGTCTTCCAGCTTCACACCCAACGCTGCCTCCTTCCTTCTCTGCATGGCCTTTCACTGGTGTCCTCACTCAAAATCACCCGCCAGGGTGATCTGCTGACCCAGGACTTGCCCACCCTGCGGGAGCAGATCTGGGTATGCCAGCCTTTCTCTTGCTCTCCAGTTCTCTTGTGGGCACCGCCCTCCAACCATACTGTACTGTTTATTACACGAGACTTATTACACGAGACTGTTTCCAAGCATGCTTCCTTTGTCTTCACCCCTGCCACATCTTGCAAACCTTCAAAGGTCATCAGGACAGGTGCCACACCTTCTAAGAAGCCTGCAGGCTTCTGCTCCTCCATTTTCCCTATCACCAGCCTTCTGTACCTACAAGTTCGGCATCAACTGAGTCAGTCAACTGTAGGTCAAAAATATTCAGGTAGAGCGTGCACTCCGCACACTTACGGACATTCCTCTTTATTGCCTAAATAATACAATGTACGTATCCTGTATCAGGACTCAGAAGCTGGAGATGACTCAGCCCTCAGACAACTTTCTGCAAGTGACCTGCAAATCCGCAGCCATTTCGCACAAGGGATTTGAGCCTCCTGGAGTTTGCTATCCATGGCTGGGGTGGGGAGGAGAATCTATCCTCTATGCACCCCTCTCCCACCGTAGCCTTTTGCATTACCTATATTTAAACTGTGTTTCTAATCCCTAAGCCAGAGATCTTGGTCCGTTGCTTTCTTTATGTTGGTAAAAACCGAAGGACCCTTGAGGCTGGGGGATATAGCCAGCACTGGTCTCCTCTGAGCCCCGGTTCCATACTCAGATACAAAAGGCAGAAAGAAATGCTCACTCCGTACTCTTCTCCCTTTGGCCCTGTAGTGGGAGAAATACCCCAGGACCTAGAATGCCCAACCTAGACAGGGAGAGCCACAGTTAGGACATCAGTGTCTCTGACCCAAAGATGCCGTGGACTGAGGTGCTTGTCATTGGCCTTCCAGAGCCCACTAACCAGTGCTGGAAGCCTAGGTTGATGTAAAACGGGAAATACCAATGTTCTGGAGGTGAATCCATGGGCTGTACCCCCAAGAAGCACAGTGCAGGGTGCAATGTGACCAGATGTCTAACAAGCACAATTTTAACTGACTTGCAGTATGTGTGTGTGGGCATGAGTCCCCGTGTTTGCGCATGCATGTGGAGGTCAGAGGTCAACCTCAGGTTTCACTCCTCAAGAACTGTCCCTTGGCTTCCGTGAGGCAGTGACTCTCACTGAGCCTTTGGGCTCACTGATATGGTTGAGCTACTGGGTCACTGAGCTCTGGGGACACAGATGCCTGTCTCTATCTCCCAGTTCTGGGATTACAAGCACATGCCACCATGCCTGGCCTTTTATGTGGGTCTGGGCATTGAACTCAGGTCCTTAAGCTTGTATACTAAGTTTTTTGTTGATTGAGTTATGTCACCAACCTTTTTAAATGATTTTATGTCAACATGAAATAACCACCTTAGGTAAGCAGGGTGGATGGACAGTTCCAAGAACAAAACCCAGAAAACCCAGAGATCTGTCTGAATCCTGCCCTCAACATGTCTTATTCTCAAGTCTGGTTGATTCTGGGGTCACGCAGGTAACCCCAAGATAGCGGCAAGCGGCAGGTAGATCCCAGGCCTCAACCCCTGCCGGGTTCTACCCTGCCCTTTTCTTGCCTCCTTTTCCTTGGCTGGAGCTCAAAAGCCAGATTCCTCAGGCATGGCGAGAGGCCACCTTGTGACCGCAAGCTTTCATTATTCATTAAAGCCATTTCCCTGTCGCTGGAAATCCAGGTTCAGGCACACGGGCCACGCATCTGCAGTCCTCTGTCCTCTCCGGGTCACAGACAGAAGGCAGTGATTCAGACAGCGGCGGCAAAAATGCAGCTTGCCAGGGTGCCGTGAAGCAGGTCAGCGGCCTGAGTGCTGTGGCCGGGAGCCAGCACCGTGTCCACCCAGGTTGGATATTTTACACCTAGTGACTCCGAGTTAGAGGCTTTAGAGCTTCAGCCGGCAGATTAAACTTGATTTGAAACTGGCCCTGGAGGACATTTGTTAAAGAAAAATAAAGATGCTAGATGGAGCCTAATGTCCTCTGCAAGGCGGCTCTGTCTGCTGACACTCTGAGGCCGTGTGCTTCTGGAAATATCCAGGTGTCAGCTCCCGCCTTCCCCACCTTCCTCTTGCCCCCTTTCTGTCCCCCATCTCCTCTCCCCACCAGCAGCCTCTGCAGAAGCAGCATGGAGATGCTGACACCTCCCTGCCCCCTTCTGATGTGTCTGCGTGTGCTGTGCGTGCATGTTCACACGGGTATGGGTACATGTGTTTACACGCGTGAGGAGGCCAGAGGTCGACGTCAAGACGACTCTCAATTGATCTTTCATCTTATTCATTGAGGCAGGGACTCTCAATCGAACCCAGAGCTCACCAATGAGACTACCTAGATAACTCCAGGGATTCTGCCTCAGCCTTTGGGGCTGACGTTATAGATGGGCTGGCAGGCCCACCTGGTATTTGCTTATGCAGCAAGTACTTTAGCCTCTGAGTCATCTCCCCAAGCACCCCTCCCCCAAAGCCTCCAACTTTGTATCAATGGATCCCAGAAGTCTAGGAGATAGATACTACTGTTCCATTTCACAGAGGGGGAAACTGAGGCTTCAGGAAGAACAAGCAGGTACAGAGAGCTGGTTTTCACACTGCTTCTGCTTGGCTCCCAAGTTCATGCTGCTTTCCCATGAGTCACCGAGCTTGTGGTCAGTACTGATCAGAACAGGGCCACTTGGAGACCAATTCACAGTCTGGCTGAGGCTGTTCATGGCCACAGTGCTACCTCCTTCCCCCACCTCATACTTTGCTTTCCTGTTTCGAGGAGCCAGGATAACAGCAGGATCTCCTGGAGGGTTGGGATTAGAGATTCAGGGAACACATAGGAGGTCCTGATGCACAGCCTTGATGAGCCTCCTGGGTTTCCAGACTAAGAGGAGCAAGCACTTGGTCACCGATAGCCTCTTCACTCCACTGCCGTTGTCCTTGAGGGGCAGGAGCAGGCAGACATCTCATGCACTGGGTTAGCCGGTGCACCATGCCCTCTCGCCGGCATCGCGATGGGGGCTTAGGTTTGCCGGTGCACCATGCACTCTCGCCGGCATCGCGATGGGGCTTAGGTTGGCCGGTGCACCATGCCCTCTCGCCAGCATCGCGATGGGGGCTTAGGTTAGCCGGTGCACCATGCACTCTCGCCGGCATCGCGATGGGGGCTTAGGTTAGGCGGTGCACCATGCCCTCTCGCCGGCATCGCGATGGGGGCTTAGGCAGACGGATGGCTACAGGTAGGGATGTGTGGTGATGGCTTAGGAGGTGCGGCCCACAGTGGCAGCTGCAGCAGCAGCAGGAACCACGCTGGCAATGAAGAGGAAGAGCAAGAAGCTGGGTCTGGCCCGCCCAGCCTCTCTGAGGCCAGGCCTCCAGCTGGGCCCTAATTCGCATGGCCGCTACCAGCACTCATTCATAAATGATGAAAAAGCTCTCAGCAAATGCTGAGGAGCTCTGCATCGGGCCCCAAGGCCCCTGCTGGGGACCTGAGAGCCAAGCAGCCCGAGTCCCAGGCACTCTGGGGTTGGCGAGTCTACCCTGTGTGAACTCTGAGGGTCATTACAGCCAGTGTCTCCCTGTCTCCCTGGGCCAGTGAGCAGGGCTGACTATGACATTTGACTGCTGGGGACAGGTATGAGGCATGCTCTCAGGATTTCCCCCCAAGGATCTCAGAACAGCAAGGTTTGAAGGTTTCTTTTTGCTGACAGGGTTTGTGACGGCTGGCGCTGGAAAGGGCAGACCGAGGGACATGTTTTCTGATAGTCTGGGGAGTCAGAGACCAGACCAAGGTGAGGGAAAGCAGGCATGATGGCCCCTATTGGTGGACCAGACTTAGCCTTTGGAATTAAAGCCGGTTCCATCCAGGAGGAGTCGCCAAGACTACTGGAAACACACTAAACTCAAGTCCTAGCCGCCTACTGTCCCCATCATCACAGGGAGACTCAAAAAGGAAGCTTCACCCAGAGGTACGGATTTCCACCGTGGACCTCCACACCTCCTTTCCTAAGGGGCCCCGCAGAGCAACCCCACTCTCGTGGAAAGTCCACGTTTATCTGCAGTCTAGCCAAGGGCAGGCGTACATTGTACGGGTCCCTACGTTTGTGTAACTGGGCAGGTCCTCTTTTAAAAAAAAGAACACCCAGTAAAGGCTGAGTTGGACTAGGCCTTGGTGGGGTGGGGCTACCGAGGCAGCTGTTGAGGGCTCCCCAGCCACAGGAGTGACAATGTATGCAGAAGCATTTGAAACACAGCAGCCCTTCCTATGACTCAGGGAGCCCCGCACCAGACGGGTGGGCTCTGAATCAATGTCTGGGGGAACTTTCGGACTTACAGGTTCCTGCCTGACACCATGGCCCCATCTCCCACCACTAAATCTACCCAAGCAGGACTGCTTCAAGCTATGCAAACCTAACGTTCTCTGTCTGAGAAATGGTGTGGTGGTGGGAAGAGACGGGTACTCGTGATGCTACTGGGAAAATGTTTTTTAAGATTTACTTTTAACTTTAAAAATATTTGCCTATTTTGTAAGTCCCTTGTGTACAGAGCCCTCCAACTGAGGTGTGTATTTGAATAAAGGATAAGTTCACCATGTTGTCCAAATTAAAAAAAAAGATTTATTTTTGACTTCAATTGTGTGTGTGTGTGTGTGTGTGTGTGTGTGTGTGTGTGTGTGAGTGAACGTGGGTACAGATGTCCTCGGAGGTCTGAGGCATCAGATTCCCCTGGAGCTGGAGTAACAGGCAGTTATGAGTCACCTCACATGAGTGCTGGGTATTGAACTCAGAACCTCTGTAAGAGCTCTGAACCACCTCCTCAGTGCTCTGTAAGTTTCTTATTGCTACATGCTGAGTACCTGGGAGTATCCAAGATTAGACTGAAAAAATGACAGACAGGTGGATGGATGATTGATGGGGGCTTGTCAGTCAGACTCTGCTTGTCTCAGATTTTACAGCTTCACATAGGGACTCTTGGACTGACCCAATTGTGAGGTTTCAGGAGATAACAGATGCCCCTTTGTAGATGAAGATTCTTCTCCTGTCTATGTATGTGTGTGTGTATGTATATACATATATATGTGTGTATGTATATGCACACACATATATACTGTATATATGTATATATATATTGTGTGTATGTATATACAGATGGTTTTATTACTTCCCACACATTACAGCCTGACAATGACTTACATTGGCATTTATATTGTTTCAGGTACCGTAAGTCATCTAGAGACCGTCTGAAGTACTCCGGAGGACGGTCAAAGGTGATATGCAAATACCCCCATTTCATACAAAGGGTCTGACTATCCTCGGGTATCCAAAGGGGTCTGGAACAACCCCTATGGATAATAGGGATCTACTGAACAACGGAGAACAGTTAGGTTCCCTGCTCTCCCCTCCTTCCCAGATCCACTCAGCAAACACATTCACTTAGACCAGTGATGTGGATGCTCTGAAACCCTAAGTGAGGACCACTAGCCCCGCCCTCCAGGAACATGGCAGATATACTGTACCCAAGTCTAGGCCCAGACTTTCTCCAAGCAGAGCTACTGTGGTTCCCACCATTGGAAGAAACAGAAGGGTGTGGAAAATTATGATTTTTTTTTTTGGTGAATCCCACCCAAGACCAGGCTAGAGTCCCACAGGCCTTCAGGCTCCAGGATGCTGCGTTCTCCCTCTGAACCACCAAGCCTGTGATCTGTGTGCACAGGGGAGGGAGGAGGGAGCTGCCATTTGCTGAGCGTCTAGCACTGCCTGGGTTTGTGGTTGAGCTGATCTAATCCTCACAATAGCCCTTTAAGTCTGGCATTATCATCTTCCTTTTATAAATAGGGATACTCAGATTTAAAGAGAGCAAAAACAAATTCCCCGAGATCATGCTCCTAAATCAGGAACAAAGGCGGAATTCACAGTCAAGTTCATCTGCTTGGGAGTCACCCTTTATAATGGAGCCCCTCCATCTGCGGCAAGCAAATCCTAAGGTGGCCCCAAGATATCTCCTGGAGGGTGGGTGGAATCTAGGAATATGCTAAAGCGATTATGTAATATAGATCGCTCGTGCAGGCTGGAGAGAAAGGAACTAGGGAGGTGTGTGCCCTCTGCTCCCAGCCTGGAAGCAAGCAAAGGGCCTCACTTGTGAACTGTCAATGGGGTCATGGGGCAAGCCACCATGGTGGCTTCAAGGCCCCTGGATGATAGTTAGCAGGTCAGTAGGCCTCCAATGGACAACCACAAATGCTGTGTTTTCTGACAGCAACCAGCAAGATTGTGGATAGAAGAATCCACACTCCAGGAAGGAGCGTATCCCATCTGTATCTTTGGGACACTTGAGCAGAGGGCTTAGGGATATGTCCCCATTTCCAAGCCACAGAAACTGTCTTTGCTCTCTGAAGCCATTGAGATTTGGTGATGTGGTAAAAAGTCTTTTTTTTTTTTTTTTTTTTGGTTTTTAGAGACAGAGTTTCTCTGTAGTTTTGGAGCCTGTCTTGGAACTCGCTCTTGTAGACTAGGCTGGCCTAAAACTCACAGAGATCCGCCTGCTCTGCCTCCTGAATGCTGGGATTAAAGGTGTGCGCCACCACTGCCTGGCTTTTTTTTTTTTAATGAGTATATGTTTCACAGGAAAAGTCCATTTTGCCTTTGGGAGCTCAATCCAGACTTGAAAAGAGTTATGGTCCCAAAAAGAAATTTATGCCACCATTGGGAAACTGTTTCATCTAAAACTCAAGTTCCTACAACAGAAATGGGCCTATGGTTAAGACTTCTATCGTGTGTGTGCATGCTTAGACTCCACAGTTAACTGTGTGTGTGCACACACGTCCACACTCATGTGTGTGCATTCTTAGACTCCACAGTGAACTGTGTGTGCACGTGTCCACACTCATGTGTGTGCATGCTTAGACTCCACAGTGAACTGTGTGTGTGCACACATGTCCACGCTCATGTGTGTGCATGCTTAGACTCCACAGT